>NC_089762.1:27110890-27115890 GCF_040412425.1 Macrobrachium rosenbergii
AATTGTCTTTTCTCTGACTTTACACATCACTTCATCCATAAAGAAATTGAACAGACATGGAGACACATCACATCCTTGTTTAAGATCCACTTTTATGCTAAGCCAGTCAGTTTAGAGTCCAAATCCTCTAATGCACTCTTAGATACCATCATAAAAACTCAAAAACTCATCAGTTTTCTTCTAAACCATTCATCCTCAGGACCCTTTACATTGAATCACTATCAGTTCTTTGAATATGTTTTCTAAGTCATATAGGCCAAATATTCCTCTTTCCCATTCTTGCATTACCGTTTCACAACAGACTTGGCCTACTTACCCTCCTCCTACAAAATTACAATGTTCTTACCAATCAGTTCTTTAGGAATCTGTCTCTTTCTCAATCAAAATCGTACCATATATCTTCCAAGGTATGGCGAGTATTGTTAAGCTCCTAGAATTATTACAGTCTCCTCCAACACCTTCACCAATATACAATAGCACAATTATATGTACACACACACACACACACATATATGTATGTATATATATATATATATATATATATAATTATATAATTATATGTATAATATAATATACTGTATATAGAAACATATACATATAAATCAAATACAATAAAGCACTTGATAAAGATTCGTTTTTTCCTCTATCGGGTATTCGCTATATATTGTCATAACTTGTTTTGAGTATAATGTTTATGTGAATATAGGTTTATATATATATATATATATATATATATATATATATATATATATATATATATATATATGTGTGTATATATATATACATATGTATATGTATGTATATGTGTGTAGTCGCAGCGCGTGGATGCACGTGCATATAGGTGCGCGTGTACAGAGACAGAGAGAGAGCGAGAGAGAAAGTACACACTTAAACTGTTCATGCGAAACATCCACTTAGGACCCGAACCAAAAACCACAGCTGTGAAAAGGGACTTAACGACATGTTTCAATTATGCACATATCACACACACAAGGGAAACGGGTCACATTTCACACACACTCACATAGCATCACACGAACCAATGCCACAAATCGATAGAGACACTTTTGGTGCTAATCCTACCCTATTTTTACGTTCCACCACCCATTCATCATGAACGAAATAGTACACAGTTTACTGTTAGAGAAAAAGCTTTCAGCCATTTATATATTGACTTGAAAATTTTGCTTTTAAAAAGGGCAATTGCTTAAGTTACTTCCTTTAAGATTAAGTAAACACTGCGTGCCATTTGTACAGCTGTGTCATGACAATAGCAAAGGCTATTATGATGTTGGACCAGAATCTTTCTCTCTTAATTCCTGGCATCCCAGGTAATTGAGTGACTGTAGGTTGGAGCACTTCCATTGTCAGGTTACACATAAGCCATTATGCCATTATTTTGGCATTCTTTTACCTAAGGATCCTGGACATCAAAGGCATTAATGTGTATATATATATATATATATATATATATATATATATATATATATATATAATATATATATATATATATATATATATATATATAATATATAGATAGATAGATAGATAGATAGATAGATAAATATGTGTATATATATATATATATATATATATATATATATATATATATATATATATATATATATATATATATATATATATATATATATATATATATATATATATATATATATATATTACTAAAAGGACCTCATTCAAACTGGATGGTATTTAATGGAGTTTTTATTCAAAAATTACAAGCTTTCTTGGACAAACAGTCCACATTATCAAGTATCCATACAATGAGCAAACGCATAGTCCGGCTTTATTTATATCTGTGTGCTGGGTACTTTTAATCCTATAATCGCCTAGCTCTTCCTGTGTGACCTCCACCCTCTCTTGACCTTGGTCTTTCTCTGATCCCTGGTTCCAGATGTCCGTTTTCCGTGCGTTCTCTTGCGTTTTTTCTTCGTTTCCTTGCTACTGTGGAGTATATGATTTTCTAGATATGCTGTCTTCAAAGCCGTTTCCGGTGTTCCCTGCCATCGTGTTGTTGGCGCAAGTTATGAAGGCGTTCTCTACAACCAGTCTAGATGTTTTGTTGGTGTTCCTGTACAAAAAACTCATATTTTCCCAGTCTATTCTGTGATCATTTTCCCAACAGTGTTTGGCAACTGCCGACGTCTGATTATAATGCCTTATGTTCTGCAGATGTTGTTTGCTTCGCTCTTTATGATTTGCCAGTTTCGCCATAGTACCCTTCTTCACAGTCTAGACACGCTGCCATATAAACCCCCTCTAATCTCTTCCCCCCTCTACCGACTTTTGTTTCTAACTATTTTATTCCTAATGGTGTTTTTGTAGCTGCCTATCAATTTGAAATTGTTTAGCTTCCTGTTGATGGGTGCAATAGAGTTGTTGTCCGGAACTGTAATTATTTTCTTTCCTACCAAATGTTCCTTTTCAATCCTTTCCCTCTCCCAAAATAGTTTTCCTTGCTTTGATATGTGCCCACTCCCACCAATACTTAGGTAGCCTAATAAAACTCTCCCTCAGGTAATCCAACTCTTCGTCTAAAAATTCAGGACTGCAAATCCTATAAGCCCTGATGGCCAACCCTGTCATTAATCCTAATATGATCACAGAATAGACTGGGAAAATATGAGTTTTTGTAAGGAACACCAACAAAACATCTAGACTGGTTGTAGAGAACATAACTTGCGCCAACAACACGATGGCAGGGAACACCGGAAACGGCTTTGAAGACAGCATATCTAGAAAAATCATATACTCCCACAGTAGCAAGGAAACGAAGAAAAACGCAAGAGAACGCACGGAAAACGGACATCTGGAACCAGGGATCAGAGAAAGACCAAGGTCAAGAGAGGTAGGTCACACAGGAAGAGCTAGGCGATTATAGGATTAAAAGTACCCAGCACACAGATATAAATAAAGCCGGACTATGCGTTTGCTCATTGTACGGATACTTGATAATGTGGACTGTTTGTCCAAGAAAGCTTGTAACTTTTTGAATAAAAACTCCATTAAATACCATCCAGTTTGAATGAGGTCCTTTTAGTAATTCTACTAATGCACAGAACAATTGTGTATGTGATAAAGTTAATATATATATATATATATATTTATATATATATATATATATATATATATATATATATATTTTATATACATTTATATATATATATATATTTATATTTATATATACATTTATATAAATATATATATATATATATATATATATATATATATATATATATATATATATATATATATATATATATATGCCCTTATTCCCATTAACCAACCATCCAAAATCCATCCACCTGTAAATAACGACCAGCATCATTTGGGATTAATAAGAAGGGGGTGGGGCTCGCCACCCCTTCCCTAAAGACATGATAAGGCAGCATAAAATTGTACCATCTGGCGCCACCCACTTCAAAACAGGGGATAAGTTTATGGTTAGTAAGTATAAATATAAATATAAATATAAATATATCTATATATATATATATATATATATATATATATATAATATATATATATATATATATATATATATATATATATATATATATATATATATATATATATATATATATATATATATTAGGTGATTTAAAAGCAAAGGTAGGTGGGTATGAAGCTCCTGGAGTAAATGAGAAATAGTTTTGTGGAAATTTGTCTACAGTATTAAGGGGCTTAAATGTTTGTTATACATGGTTTCTATGGACGGATGCTCGTGTGTATATTTGAAAAAGGGAATACAGTGTGGAAAAGAATTTCTAAGATTTTGGTAAAGTAGATGGAAGCACAAGATGAAAGATGTAATATAAAAAGAAAGTAACTGGAGGTTTATCTGATCATCACTACACTGATGCCAAAGTTTACATAGACAGAAGTTTAAGTTTTGATGTAAGGAAAAAGTGGGAAATCTATATAGGTAGAAAATGGATGATAACTTTCCGGGTTTAATGACACTTAAGTGGCAATAAGACCTAATGGAGAGATACTCTCTCTGAATTGAATGCAGTACTGGGTCGGTCAATTGAATATCTAGAAGATTTACAGAATTTGCAAGACAAAACAGAGCCAGAGATAAATGTTGCAAGAGTGGAAAAGGTTCTGTCAATTAAAGAATGGCTGTAGAAATGACTTATAAGGATATCAGGAAGGCAGTCAAGAGGCTGAGAACAGGAAGAGCGCAAGAGTTGACTGAATTACAAGTGCGATGTTGTAATATGGTGTGAAAACGCGACAGAGTGGCTAGCCAGGGTGTGTTAGGTATGTCTGGATGAGGAAAGTTGCCAAAAGAATGGGTGATAGGTTCTGTTATTCCTTTCTTAAGGGTAAAGGTTATAGAAAAAAAACTGTAAGGATTGTACGCCATAACATTACTAATTACACAAGAGAATGTGCAAGGTAGAATTCTGACTGAGAAAGTAAGACGTGACAGAAGGAAATAGAAAAGCTTTATGTAGCATATTTGAGAACAGAGAGAGAGAGAGAGCTTATGGATGTTAGACAGAGAGACACTGTGGTGGATGCTCAGGATGTATGATGCAGAGGATAAGTTGTTGAGAATGATAATATTATGATGGAAGTGGAGCTTGTGTTCTGAATATTTATACAGAAAAGGGACATATTGGTTTAAGAATGTGACTGGAATAAATACGCGTTATGTTAATATGTCTGTTTAATATCTTACAGCATCTGGTGATGTGACACGTCAGAGGAAGGACTCAAAATTGTGGGATAAGAAAATGGGTCATCAACTGAATGTGGAATAGTTGATGTTGTTGGTGATAAAAGCAGTGACTGGGGATGCGAAGAGAAACTACAAAAACTTGTAAAAGTTTGAAAGAGTTTGTAAAGAATGAAATTAAAGAATGAATGTAAATGTGAGCTAGTGTAAGATTATGAGGAAAACTTAAATAAGCAATGGATTAATACGGGTGATGGCAGAATGGCTGTGGTAATTTTGCTGGTATATGGGA
>NC_089762.1:27120890-27123390 GCF_040412425.1 Macrobrachium rosenbergii
TGAGGATTCTAATATGGAGCACTTGTGCATCTTTGTTCGAGAGGCGGGCCTCCTCAATCAATTTTAAATTGTACACACATGCAATATGTGTACGTATAGATAGTATATGGGAATAGATATGATGATATAACACACACACACACACATATATATACATACATGTATATATATATATATATATATATATATATATATATATATATATATATATATATATATATATATATATATATCTGTCGTATGAAACTACTTTTGAAGCTATTTATTTATTTTTAGTTTCCTTTCTTTTTATTTTTAACGGCGCCAGTAACCTAGGTGTTGTGACGCCAGTTTTAATAGATATAATCAATCAATAAAATTTTCAGGGTTTGGTGCCAAAAGGGTAACGCCTCCAATTTTTCAGTAAAGCTTTGGAGATGAGACTGCCTGCCCTATGACCTTTTTGACTCTCAAATAATGCTGGTACCCTTTCACAGCTGCGTCGACTGGCGGGGATCAAACCATATCGGTATCGAAACGGAGACAAATGCTCCACGTCTGCCCACACTCTCCCACAATAATAATATATATATATATATATATATATATATATATATATATATATATATATATATATATATATATATATATATATATATATATATATATATATATATATATATATATATATATAAATATATATATATATATATATATATATATATATATATATATATATATATATATATATATATATATATATATATATATATACAGTATATTGTATACACACACACACATTGGTGTGAAAGCAGAGCTATTCCTCAGCAAAATAGCAAGAAGGCACTAAAGCAGACAGCAGCCCTGAATAAAGGAAAACCATGTACCATGCTGTCTGCTTTAGTGCCTTCTTGCCACACACACACACACACACACACACACACACACACACACACACATATATATATATATATATATATATATATATATATATATATATACTCGTATATATATATATATATGTATATATACAATCATGAAGCTACAAATGTCGCTTAATATAAAATTCACGCTACCTCGGGAGTATCCCGATAGGGAATTATCACCGAAGGGGATTTTATAAGTGATAAATGGATTGGTACTGCCGGGTCGCGATCCCACGACACAGAACTTATCCAGGAACTCCAGTCGACGTTCTACCACTGAGCTCTCAAGAGAGGTACAAGTTAATACTTCTAATTTAAATTTTCCTCATTTTTTTTATTTCTCTTACTCATTAATCAAATGCTCTTTCACAATATGTCTTAATCCTAATAATTTAAATTTCCTTCAAAATATTTTTATTTTATACATTGGATATATTACGAAGATACATACTCATTAAGCAAATACTCTTTCATGAGTATTTCCTCCAGAGAAACATATATACTTACTATTCAGTAAACAGTGGGAGAACTTTTCTATAACTGCCTCATCGGATTCATAACCTCCCCAACAATATTGAAATTCTTAATGAAATTTTACAATAAGCTGTTGTCGATTAAGCAGTAACAAAAAATCTAAAAACTCTTAATTGCTGTATAATACTCTAGTTATTTTTCCTGGCACTGGCGAGTTCGTTGTATTTTTCAGTAACAAGATTACGTGTAACTTATCCTTTCTAGAAACATCACACAAATTCCTCAGGCAGAGATAAGCAGGACCTGTTATTGAATAACTCGACGCTCTCTGTCATATTTAGAGCATCTTGACAAATTTAACAAGTAACGAGCACAAAAAAATTCCAAAAATCCTGAAATTCACGTAAATTTCTTTAAAAAAAAATTGGAATTCTCTAAAAATGCTTGCCTCATTTGCAATTTCAAAAGTGTTATATTGCACGGTGGAATATTACAAGCTCATGTCAAGGAACTTTCCAAGAGGTGTCTTTTAGTAATCAGTAAAGAAGACCGTCACATGACGACACTTCACGGACAATTTCGTCGAAGTCTTCTTTTCTTTCAATGTTCTTGCGTAACCGGGGATTTTACTGGAGCATAATAACCAAGTCCATGCGTCACGTATTTTCCCATGAAAAGTAACTGTACGGAGTGATGTATGGGGTTGTCTTAGATCATTTTAATAATACTGCGACAGACTGGATAAGAACCTTTTCGCTGGTGTTGGCCATATCCGACAAAGGAAGGAGTTTTGATGGATGGCCTTGCGGTGTAAGCTTTCTGTTACGAGAGAGAGAGAGAGAGAGAGAGAGAGAGAGAGAGAGAGAGAGAGAGAGAGAGAGAGAGAGAGAGAGAGGGAATGTTTAAGCTGCCTTTTTATTAATGCAGTAATGACCAAAGCTTAAAAACACGAGTCGTTCACTGAATGTCATTTAAATAAAGAGAAAAATAATAAATCCGAGTGGGTTATCCAAGGAAGACTCCAATCCCATCTCCCCCAAAAGAGAAATTATCATCAGCTAACAAGATACCTACAGAGCGATGGTACCCTATCAAATAATTCTCAGATCATCAGCCGTGTT
>NC_089762.1:27125890-27175890 GCF_040412425.1 Macrobrachium rosenbergii
ATTTTGCGCATTACCGAATATGAAGAAACGATTATGGCCGTCACTTTTCATGCGAATGCAATCGTCAGTAACAAATGTAACTTTTTATTTTTGATAGCCAGCGTCCAGCTTGCATTTATTAGACGGATAGTTTTCGACTGTACAACTTATGAAACAATGAATAAATTACCTTGCGTGTTTATGCATCATTTCTAACTGAACGACATCTTTTGCACAAAGAACAGTAATGACGTTTATATGATGTCCTTGTAACATGAAGCCTTACTCCTAATTATATAATAATAATACTACTGTTGAATCCTTCATTAAACGTTTCATATGTCATAATTTTAATACCAGAATTTCCCACCGATTCTAGTATACTCCACCTCAAGAATTGTGTGCGAATATAATTCCTACAAGCTTTGCATTGGAAATTCTGGACCAGATAATCCATCTCTCAATGACCGGAACTTACGCATTCCCAATTTTTTCCTTAATGTTAAGTGCGACCATGAAGTATTTCTTCTACGCTCCGCTGATTTTCAGTAGTTATTTTTATTAGCTTTATCGCACATAAGAATATACTTTTCTCGTCATAAATATCATTCCTGATGTGCTTGTCAAGTTTGCAAATTGTCTTCATTTTGAAGTTCCCCCTCTGAAACATCATAATTACGACATCAGCGTGATATATGTCGTTCTGCAAATTCTGCCTGGGCGGCCAAAGCGCCAAATTTCATTTGCTTTCAGTTTATTTAATGCTACAATATTGTTAGTTTTGTCAGTTTACTCTTACAGTTTTCACTTTCTGCCAGTTTTCGAAATCTATTTCATAATGGTCATTTTCTCTTTAAAATTTGCAGGAAGGATGATCGGGTTAAATGGTATGGCATGGAGAGAAAGAAAAAGAGTATTAGCGCAATGTTACTGAACAGACAGTTAAAGTTAAGTATACCTTAGTTTAACGAGACCGCTGAGCTGATTAACAGCTCTCCTAGGGCTGGCCCGAAGGATTAGACTTATTTAACGTGGCTAAGAACCAATTGGTTACTTAACAACGGGACCTACAGTTTATTGTGGAATTCGAACCACATTATAGCGAGAAATGAATTTCTATCACCAGAAATAAATTCCTCTAACTCTTCATTAGCCGGCCGGAGAGTCGAACTCGAGCCTAGCGAGTGCTAGCCCACAACTCTACCGACTCGCCCTCAACGAAGAGCTGCTGAACAGACAGTGATGCAGACGAATTCCCGTAATACGAAACATTCAAAGTCAATCTTCTGACGTTATTCATTTAGAAAAAAAAATTACAGTTCATTATTAGGCATATGGAAAGCTATGTTTCTTTTGGCAGCATGAAGATAGATTAAAAATTACATGCGTGTCTGTCACACACTTTTCTGACACAAATAAACCATTTTTCGAAAGTCATGCAAATAAAACCAAAACAGAAAAAGGAAACAGCTTTCCATATCCCTAATAACGAACTGAATTTTTTTTTTTTTTATGCACAATCAAGACACTCGTGGAAGTGACATATTCCTAGGCTTCATTTGCCGCAACTGTTACTAGTTTAATATGACAAATTTTGAAAGTAATTTGTATTTTCCCTAACTATACAAACCTAAGGTCTTTACATGAGGAAGATTCTCAATCATCCTCATGTAAAGACCGATGGTTTGTATTTTGTGTAGGAACAAATATGATTTCAATGATCCCACCACTGTTTCTGGAAACTCTAACCACGCACTAGAAGTTACCCTTTTTTCCAAGAAGATCTTTTGACTGGACTAAATATCCTGGTAACTTTATGACGAGAAATGATAACGACCTATTCTTATACGGGCAAATTCTTATTTTCAATTTCGAACTAGCAGGATTTAATTATTCTAATTCCTAGTTCGTTCTAATATATATCGTTTTAAATACAAATATACCTAATTACTTTACCGGTTAAATTAGTAAGGATTATCCACCATTTAAACACTTGAGTTTATAAAACCTATTTTGACTATCTTCATACTTGGCTAAATAATGTTAACAACACCCCAGCCATAATATAAATGAAAATAAGTAACAAGGGATCTGGAAACAGTACACTACAACTGCTATAAATAATGCACACATACTCAAATTACCAAAGAAAAAACAATGACAGAAAACTTGACAGCACTGTAATTAGAATTCTCTGCCTTTCTTCTGTACACTAAAATACGTAAATCTAAAACCTTTCTTATTTGAAACCACTGTGAACCCTAAAATTCACTTCTTTCATACCCGGTATCTTCCAGCATCTTAGAAACTTTCTTCTGTGTTGTATGCAATATGGTGATTAATTCGCGTTCTTAAAATCGGTATTGTTTTTACCCGGTACTAAAAGAATATTTCATTTTTTGGGCAAAAATAACTTCAACTTAAAGCTTTATCTATCAATGTGTTAACACTACAGAAATGTTATCTGATGTTGAAGTTATAATACTTTGGCATAAACAGGGTTTCTGATTTTAAAAAGTAGGTTAGGGTCAATACAATATGGGTCAACTTGTGAAAATAAGTATTTCCTGTTATCTTCTGTAACTTCTTTTAAATGAACACCACAATATTTGGGAGCCTGAATTTCAAGGCAATGGCCCCTGTAGGCTTGTTCCGAATAAGTGTTAATCTTCTGAATAATAATAATAATAATAATAATAATAATAATAATAATAATAATAATAATAATAATGAGAAGAAGAAGAAGAAGAAGAAGAAGAAGAAGAAGAAGAAGAAGAAGAAGAAGAAGAAGAAGAAGAGCATTCACCATATGGTACATGGAGAAATCAATGTAATAGAAATGAAACCCAATCCAAATCAGAATGATTTTTATTAAGGGCAGTAGAAACTTACAAGATACTCTTTTAAAATATATGAAATCTAAACATAAAAATATAAAACCAGTAACTCGAATCTTCACTCAAAAATATGATCTGGTTCGAGTGTAAGAGCCGAGCTCTCTTTCCAAATCTTCCAGCGATTTTACATTTTGATTTATTATGATATCATAAGTATATCATTGTGGATCCCATTTCCATAACAGTGTACCCACACCGTAAAAAAAATATAAATCTATTGATATAAACTGCGACTGTAAAAATATTAACTATAACCGTTAATGATAATTTTATCCAGACGCAAGTTGAACGGGTTTCACTGATTAATAGACGAATAAAACAATACGAAATAATGAGCGAGGATGAAAACAGTGATATGCCTCCAAATATTATATTTGTCAAACAATTACGTGTACCTGTTGTTAGTGAGCAAGTAGTCGGCTGCTGTTATTACTACGCTGTTATACTATTACTATTAGTATTGCCGACATTATTTGTAATAAAATTAATAGGAGAAGTTCTCAATGATTTTTCTCTCACCTGTTTTCGGGTGGTACTCCTGTCAATTTTTTTTTTACATCAAAACACATATAAATACAAATCACTATAAGACTGGTAATGAGCAATATGCTGTTTCTACAACTATCTAGCGTGCAGTCATCGTCAGTTTTCCTGCAAAGCCACAATTCACAAACAATTATTTTTTATTAAAAGTAGCAAGTGGAAAAAGGGCCCACTATAAAAGTAATGTTCCATACGCGATGAATAAATGAAATAGAGTAACTGCCTTTACCATTAAACCATCTAATAGCCTGAAGGAAACGTGACTGAAAGGCGTAACCCCAGAGATAATAACTCAATTATCTTAGCCCTTATTCTACAAGACGAAATGGCCCATCCAGCTTGATCCAGAGGCTTGCTGGTTTATCATAAAAGGACCTTTTCCTTCTTTCTCTTATTCTGTCTTCCTCTCTCACTTTAGTCAGCGGGGGGTGGGAGGGAAGCGGGGCTGGGAGTTCGAGAACGGTAAATATAATTACCGCATAATTATCTATCATATATTTCATTCCTTAATGAGACCGAATAAACACACCGGGTGCCCGGATGATTCAAGAACAATGGGGTATTCTAACCTTTGGTATTAAACAGATTGGCCTAGATAACACAAACAATTATGATAACGAAGACCTCTGAGAAAATATGCTGGCTAAAACTAGGTGATATTTTTGCATTCTGATATCAATGAAGCCGATAATGAAAAACCCAGAGATCCCCAATGAAATTTATCACTAACATCATGTACATATTCATTATATATGCAAAAACTAATCTCACACTACATATGTATATGAATAGTGTAGGGCAAGCAACCTCACACAAGCAACACCAGCTGAAAGCAAAATGGTTTCACCTAGAATCACCACTTCTTATGAGAAATAATTCATATAAATGTGAATACGAATATATACCATATATATATATATATATATATATATATATATATATATATATATATATATATATATATATATATATATATGTGTGTGTGTGTGTGTGTGTGTGTGTGTGTGTATACATATATTCGTGTTCACAAATATTTATATATATATATATATATATATATATATATATATATATATATATATATATATATATATATATATATATATATATATATATATATATATATATAGCTAATAGGTAAGCGTGGTAAAGTGAGTGCAAGAATTATAAGAGGACAAATTCCAGAAAACCTACAAAGATTTAAGCTAGCGTTTTATTTGAGAACTTAGTTTAAGATAACAAACTTACTTATGGGGGAAATTGCAGGGAGAGTTTAAACAGGGTACGCGTAGATTAAGTAACTGTAATGATCTCAAGCATTTGTCATGACCTGGTTGAGTGAGAGGTTCCTGAATAAAAAACTGAAATTGGATGTGGATTACAAGGACTTAGAAAAATATTACTTCTGAACTGATCGAGACACGTTGCTGATAGTGTTGAGAATAAGTGATATATAGAAGGGGATTCGTTTAGAGCAATAGCAAGCAACCATGATGAAAGCAAATGCTCGCGTTGAGAGGAGAAACTGGGAAATGACGGGTCTGTTGTACAAATAGGTTACAGGCAAGTGGTTGATAAATTTCAATAATTTTAAATATTTTTATGATAAAGTGCAGGGAAAGGGTAGATGTAGGTGGAAGTTTGATCAAATTAAATTTTGTAAACGCAGTCTGGTGTGGTTAGTTTTCAGGCAAGAGCTAGCTAGTAGTGGCGAAGTGACATTGCAGGAACAGCGAAAGTGAAAGCATTACGAAAAGTAATATTTTTACAAGAATTTTGGAAGATGGAGCAATGAAAGTAAGTATGGATGGTGAATGAATATGGAAGTGGTCTATTTGCATTCATAACAGGAAAAAATATGACGCATGATGGTGGAATGAACGTGGATCAAAGATTAGGTACAGTATGAAGCTCATCTACACAAAAAGTTGCATTGTATAACATTACTGTTGAGCCAGTTTCCTTTACAAAAGTGACATATGGATGTTGAATACAAATGGAAGAAATCTGCGCAAACTGTTAACAGAACTGCCAATACGAAAGAGTGAATGGGTGAAAAACAGCATAGTCGACCAGACAGATCGAGTATTTTGAAGATTCATATACACGTGGAAAGAATGAATACAATAGACATAGGAAAAGGGCGGATAATTCGATACCATTGGAAGGAGGAAGGGAGATAATTATGAAAAGAGCTGGCTAATAAGATGGTGGATCTAAAAGTCCTAAATAAAAAAGTCACAAGCGCGATAAACAGAACCAAATGGCTATATAAAGGAAGAGTGCAAAATTCCTGGATGGGGTCACAGAATTTGCAAAACATCTCTGCGGCGGTGGGAGGAGATGGAAGTGGGAATAAAGGCAGTGAGTGCTCGGATTCGGGAGAGTTTAGTTTAACACAGGCAAAGGTAAGGCTATGTGAAGTGCAACTTCACTATAGAAGGGGAAATTGTGAATGAGAATACAGCGGATTGGTAAGGTGCAGAAGAAGATAGAGAGAGGGGGGAAAATACAACATGCACGAAAAAAAAACAATTAAAAAATGCGCAGAACTTTCTTCGGCACAATCGAGTTTTCTGTACAGCCCCTACAGCGTACAATCAAGGCCATCGAAAATAGATCTATCTTTCGGTGGTCTCGGTACAATGTTGTATGAACCGCGGCCCATGAAACTTCAACCACTGCCCGGTGGTGGTCTGTCCGATATCGTTGCCAGAAGCACGATTATGGCTAAATTTAACCTTAAATAAAATAAAAACTACTGAGGCTAGAGGGCTGCAGTTTGGCATGTTTGATGGTGGATGATCAACATACCAATTTTCAGCCATCTCGCCTCAGTAGTTTTTAAGATCTCAGGGCGGACAGAAAAAGTGCGGACAGAAAAAAGTGCGGATAGAATAAAGTGCGGACAGAAAAAAGTGGGGATAGAATAAAGTGCGGACCGACAGACAAAGCCGGCACAATAGTTTTCTTTTACAGAAAACTAAAAAAGGGGGAGAGAACATGAGAAAGGTCTTTCGGAAGACTAATTTTTTCTAAACTGAAGTTAATGCAGAGAGAAACGCCACAGGGGCAATGATAGGGGTGTTGACGGTAAGTTGCTGAGCGATTAAAACTTTTTTATTCTGGAAGTGAAGCATGTATTTCAAGTTTGTAGGTGGGAGAATCAAAGGTTTTGTGGAAAAATCAAAGAGAGAGGACAGTAGATGTATGGATAAAGTTGAGGAATATGATGAGTCATGAATGGAAGATGGAATGGCTGATGTTTTAGACGATACAATAGTGATCAGGGATAGTGTAAATAAATTTATGAGAAGGAGTTTGAACGCGTTTGCGAGGAGAGAGGTAAAAGTATAAGTGTGCATTAATATGATTATGAGGGTAAAGGAAATCTGGAACATGGAACAATGAATACTGATATGGATGGTGGAAGAATGAATGCCGCAGATCCATGTAGGTATTTGGGAGTATATATTATGAGTGATGTTATAGCGAAATAAAAGGTGAATCAGCTAAGATCACAGGTGTATGCAAAATGCCATAAAGAGACTTAGAGCGTCTATAGTAAACAAGGTTGAAATATATAAAGGGAACACAGAGGCAACTCTCTGTGCAAGTGAAGCGTGGCTGCTGAATGCTAATGAAAGAAAAAAGGCGGAGATGCAGATATGAATTACTTATGTATTATATGTTACACCAGAATAATCGAAATGGTAATAAGTGTTGAGATATGCCGACTTTAACAAATTAGTTTACGTGAAATGGTGGTTCACAGTGTTTTTACTTTTCTGATGATTTGGTCTTGTAGAATGAACGGTAGATGATAGGTTGGTAAGGTGCACAATTCTGAAATGTTAAGGGGTAGGAGAGGGAATCCTAACAAGGGTTGGACAGATGACTTGAAACAGGCATTGGAAAGGAAGAATTTCAAAATCCAGGGAGCAAGAATGTTCGTGCAAGATAGTGTGAATGTAGAGTATGTAAGTAACGTCGATGAGCTACTAGTCTTATCATTTCTCAGGAGCTAACCCATTAGGAGAACTGGGTTCTGTATTTTATATAGTAAATTCCCCACTCGCTGTTTCCCTTTAGAAGAAATAAGTCGGTGAAAAAATACATATTTGCCCCAATTGATAAATACATATGCTGTGAAATGTTCATAAACTGTTTGGTATAACACTACTTCCATTTAATACAGGTGGCTTACCCCAAGAGACAATACAACAGCCACTGCTCCAATTATTTTCAACTGCATCAGAAATGACAACTAAGTAAAAATCTACGGTATCACTTCTACTTAATAGACAAACACTCATTAACAATCAACTAAGACTCCCTTTACCACTAATCTCCTTTGTACGATTTATTTCTTTTCCATTCGGATTTTCCATTCCTCTATATTGGCAGACAGCGTATATACTTATATTTATTTTGATTCATTAATATTTTGCAGCCAAATTTCAGTTTTATTATAAATACACAATCACAAAAAATACAAACACTAGGCTCATCTTTACACAAGCTACATTTCAACATTCATAAAACTTATTACTAGTAAAGGATCCTGAGTATAGAAAGAATGTTTGAAAGTCTCATGGAATCGGGATCTGGTAGAAGACCTAGTTTTCCACCCAACTTTCTTTAAAGCTCATTTTTTAATAAACTTTTTAAAAAAGTCCATCACAGACTCATTTTCTATCGTTTTTTAATCCTCCATCTACCTTCTGAACAATACCTTCCTAATTTTTCCCAATTAATGCGTGATCCTGATTTCTAAGCTCCATAAGTTCTCTCTGAATTATGACTTGAACTTCACCTTAAGCAGAGCTATTGAACCCTCTGGATCTATTATTATTTTGGGATTAACCGATTAGCAAAATACCAAGAGAGGATCATACCACGGCTCTCATTTAGTCTGCTTAATGGAAGAGGGTGGAGCCTTTCTGATATTACGTCTACGTTTTTTCTGAGCAGTTCTTCCATATATACGTCTGCTTAAAATAGTGTTACCTAAGGTTTTGCCTCACCCTTCTCTCGTTATTCTAATAAGCACTGGTCTCGAAAGCTTTTTTTAAATCACAGCCACCAGCTCGGATATTTACGTGTCAGCAGTGCAGGCTTAATGGTCACACACACACGCACACACACACATACACACACACACACACACACACACACACACATATATATACAGTATATATATAAAGTATATAAACATATATAGGCTATATATGTATGTATATATGTATATGCGTGTGTGTGCCTATATAAACCCGAAAGGTAAATGTTTTGATCGGTTCTTTATCCCACGGTCTTCACTGTGTTCATAATTCGGTGAGTATGCGTTGTTAATATTGGATAGGCAGGTTCAGTAAGCAGCGAGTAAGCTTAATATGAGTTGCTTTGTACCTATCACATGACCACACAAACGATTAGAGTAATAGTGTTCAGGATTAAATAACAAAACATGATTTACCTATGTACAAAATGAAAAGTGCCCCTAGACCAGATCGGGAAAAAATGTTTAATTTTTATTGTTTGGAAAGAGTAATGTATGTGACGACAGAGATACAACAATGGTCACTAACGTCCAACTGACCAGTGTGGAATCAAAAACGATTTACAGTCTTTGAATTTCCGTAAATTATTACAAAAACGACAAGTGAAAATTTGTCATATAAACTACATTTGCTATTAGCTCATATGCTGTGGGAAAATCTGACCTTTATAGTTATAGAATTGAGCAGAGGTTTTCTCAAGACCTACCAAGGTAAAGGTGGGATTCTTTCAAATCGCATGGAAAACTATAGAAAGAATAACATTTCACTGCATCAAAAAAATTTCGCGTCCTAGCCCCTATCTGACAGAGAGAGAGAGAGAGGAGGGGGGGATGGGTGGCCTTGTCCCCATTTGACTCTCCCTTAACCTTCCCCTAAAAGGGGATGCACCCAAACTTAAACCTTCCCTGACCTAATCCAATGTAAGGCACAGTTTCTATTAAAATCATTGCAAGACTCAG
The DNA here is from genome assembly GCF_040412425.1 of Macrobrachium rosenbergii. Classification (NCBI taxonomy): domain Eukaryota; kingdom Metazoa; phylum Arthropoda; class Malacostraca; order Decapoda; family Palaemonidae; genus Macrobrachium; species Macrobrachium rosenbergii. The sequence goes on from NC_089762.1 coordinate 27,135,329, forward strand.
TGTCGTTCACACTACCTGATCAGGAATAGCCTTACCCCATCCCTTAGCCCCGCGTAACCCTCACAAAAATAGGGTAACATACTAACCTAATCTAACTAAGCCACAGCGTGTTGTGGATAACAATATAACGCACATTCCAATCCAACACATTACAAGCATATCCGTATTCAATGGGCCTACCTTCGCCTTCTTTGAGGCGTAATTATTATGTTTTTCCTTTCTCTCGCTTCTGTTGGAAGATGTCTACGATCTACTCAGGCAAAGGGGACACAAATTTACTTAATTACCAAGAAAATGGTGCGTAGCAATTAATCTTCAGGCTGATTGTCAATGACTAGCTATGCTTGGTGCACGAATTATTAGCGGTAGTATCAGTATTTCGCCTTGTTACCTAGCTGTAAAAACCATGCCTTACACAAGTGTTGAAATAAGCATTAAGTAATCTCGTTCAGTAATTACGGTATTTAGTAGAGTCATACCTCACGAACTTTGGTGGCCTCAGCTTACCTTGGTGTATTTTACTTGATCAGGTGATAAACTACCGGTGGCAGGTAAAGAGCGTTCGTAGACTTAGATATTTTGTAATAAATCAAAAACCATGGCCTTTATGTATTTCACTATTTTCATTTTTGTGTTCCCCATGACTACCGTTCGCCTGATTTGCTATGCAAAAACCAATGATACTAAAAAACTGATAACGTGAAATGAGAGAGAGAGAGAGAGAGAGAGAGAGAGAGAGAGAGAGAGAGAGAGAGAGAGAGAGAGAGAGAGAGAGAGAACGTTTTTAATTCAATCTTGAATTTGTCCACTTTCCTCTGGTACAGGAAATAATTACTGTTCTCCGAACTCCGCAAAACATGATGAAAGAAAATACACAGGAAAAATAATAAACACAAACACTGCCAATGAACAGCCGACAAATCACAATCGCCTCCAATAATACTAATCATAATGATACCACCCCAGCTGTTATACAAAGAACGCCGATGAAATTCACTGCGTTTACTCCGCGCTGTCTTCCAGGCTCTCTTTTTTTTAATTTGTAATTACTGCTGATGCCAGTAATTACAGTAAATGAATCAAGGCAATCTAGATATTGCACCCGTTGATAGCAATCATTGCAATCAGCTAAATCTAGATCGTCGAATCCCAAATGACGCGACGACTGAAATGGGACATTTGCCGAAATCTCGCAAATGGTGTGGTTACAGGAAGACCGCGGATTCGTAATTAACGCCAACCAGTGGAACAATGCAACTCACTGTCATGAGTTACAGGGTTTAACGAGCCAATCGACATAACATTTGGTTATTTCCTGGTAATTAAACGCAAGTTATTTCCCGTTGACTCTCCTAAGGTGCACTGCTTCTGGGAGATGATAGCAATGGCTTTTAATATTTTTTTTTCTCTTTTTCTTGCAGGGAGCTGTTATGTTGATAGCAGCGGTTGATGTTGACGGATGCAAGTGCTCATTCTGTCTAACCTTTGATGCATTACGGGCTTTTGGGAACAATGAGTAACGTGAAATAAACTTCTACCATTTCTCTCAATGAAGAAAAGGAAAGGAAAGGTACGAGTAAAACATGACATCGAATCTCTCCTTCTTGACCTATACCAAAGATCACTGACCTCCCACAATGAGCTCAGGCGTTAAATAAGGTGACCTCAATCTTGACTCCAGCAGAGCAATATTTCTTGACTTTACACTGATAATTAGTGTGAAATTTTAGCTGTTTCAAATGTAATCACCCGCGAATCCTTTGAGAACTTTGGTAAAGACGAGAGAGAGAGAGAGAGAGAGCGCTTTATGTTCTACATTTGAGTCAGATACTCTCCACAATACTAAAGGCCGCAATGGTAACACAATAATTCGTGTCATGCATGTTTCGTTTCTTCTTCCTACAAATTACAATACTTATTCTATAACACTTCTACAACTCCCTTGGGCTAATACTTTTCTTTAATTCTTCTTTTACCTCTCCATCTCCGACTGAATTAATATTCCCTGCTTTTTTCTCATCAGGCTAAGAAATCTTTGGACTCGATTATGCATTAAGCATAATGTCTCTGTTGGCTGTCCTTTCATACATTCCAACTTCCAGGACCTTGCCACAAATCATTTTCATGTATCAAAATACACATACAGTACATGCAAGAATGTGTAGCCAAAAAGTCTAGGTAATATTTTATTCACTGAGCATAGCTTGCAATAAATACTATAAACTCTGTGATGTAGCAAAACACAAAAAAATTATTGTTTATTCATGCGCTGTCGCTTGTACGTACATGTGGGTACATATTCTAAGGTGGCTTCGACTGACATCATCACGACTTTCTCTAAAATTGTATGGAACAAATGGTCAGGTGGAAACCCATACATAGAAACTGGCCATCACAAAACGTTTCCATTGTAGGTTTAGATAATAACAATTTTCTTTTGCAATACGCAAAGGTTACGTTCAGGACGATTTTCTTTATTAGCAATAGGAGGAAAAAATTTAAAGAAATTTCAGTTATCAAAAACTCATGACAAATAATCAGTAATGGAATACTTTTGACAACGTTCCAAAAGATCGGCCAGAGGACAAAAGAATCTAATTTTCATGGAATCTCATTATGAAATCGTCTGTGTTGGAACAATTTGCTGTCCGGCACGATTAAGTTCTATCTCGTTGTCCAATCATGTTAAAATATTCCCTCCTGTGTCTACATTTTTTTTGAAGATATGGAAGAGGTTCTACAACGCTTTGGATACTCGGGCACAAAGAGCGATGTCCGAGAGTCGTGCAGTCTCTTGATGAGGATTACTGACAGTAAGTAGTACGTTTGTTATTAAGTTACCGAAGTGCTCGTCTCGGAAAGAGGGCAGATAGATATATTTGTAAAATATGCTTTTGCACACAAACATGTATGTATGAATGCACATGCACACAAACATGTACGTATGCACATGCACACAAACATGTACGTATGCACATGCACACAAATATGTTTGTATGCACATGCACACAAACATGTCTGTATGCACATGCACATAAACATATCTGCATGCACATGCACACAAACATGTATGTATGCACATGCACACAAATGTGTCTGTATGCACATGCACACAAATATGTCTGTATGCACATGCACACAAACATGTATGTATGCACATGCACACAAACGTGTCTGTATGCACATGCACACAAACATGTACGGATGCACATGCACACAAATATGTCTGTATGCACATGCACTCAAACATGTCTGTATGCACATGCACTCAAACATGTTTGTATGCACATGCACATAAACATGTCTGCATGCACATATACACACATATGTCTGTATGCACATGCATGCAAACATGTCCGTATCATGCACATAAACATGTCTGCATGCACATGCACACAAATGTCTGTATGCACATGCACACAAACATGTCTGTATGCACATAAACATGTCTGCATGCACATGCACACAAATATGTCTATATGCACATGCACACAAACATGTCTGTATGCACACGAACACAAATATGTCTGTATGCACATGCACACAAACATGCCTGTATGCATATATAAAAAAAAGCTCCCTGAATCAAGGACGACAACTGTGGGCAGAGAATTTCCACAGCATTAGCTGTTATGTGTATCTTCGCAGAAAGCTCCCCTGCAGTGGGTCGGACCCTCCTGCTTTGTCACTCTAGACCTTACATCTATTTTCCATGGATTCTCTTCCGTTCCAGTACCTATTCTTACACATCCTGATAACAGTTCCCATCTCTGCCTATCTCCCTTACTCTCAACACTCACGAATCATGTACTTTTCACAGACTTATCGCCTTCCATACTCTTCACATAACAAGACCACATCAAAAGATATGTTTTATTTTTTTTAATCTAAGATAACCATTTAACATTTCATCATATCTCCACATTTCTCACCCTTTCATACCTTTTACTCCAAATGCTTCTCAAACAATCCGGCTTAACAGCATCAACTTTTTTTTTTATTCGCATTCAACTCCACACTTCACTTACATAAACGAGAGTTGGCTTGACAATCCATTCGTATATTCCAACAATGGCTTCCATAAGCAATCAGTTTCTCTTCCAGATCTTATGCTCACAGCCTGCCAAGCTCCGTCTTCCTGATTTCCTTTTATCCTTACAGCCCTAATTACTCTTGCTCACATTCATTTCCAGCTTCTTCCGGTACTTACATTTTAAAACTGTTTCATTAGTCTCTGTAGCTTCACTTTCCTATACTTTTAAAAACATTACCATCTACAAATATCAGGTGTTCCATAGTTTTTTTTTCGCAAACTCTTTCCTTTAATTAGAATTTTGCACCTCCATTACAAATATTTCTAATTCTCAAAATAACTACCTTCCACACCATACGTCCTCCCTACCTTACCAAATGCATATCTGTTAAATTTATCATAACACTTTCTCCTGGTTCACGTAAGCTACATAGAACTTTTCCCTTTACTCTGAAACTTTCTGCATGATCCGCATTCCCTGTTCTTTAACCCAGTTCATTAGCTCTCCCATTATCAGTCTTTCTGTTTTCTGACTCGTTCTTTCAATCAAAATCCTACCAAACATTTTACCCGGTATACATAGGAATGTCATACCCCTTACCTTAGCTTTTATAAAAATAAAAAGGTATTACTATTCTAACCCACGTTAATAAATTCACCAAAGAATAGTTTCTGCGGATGGTCCGCAAAAAAGTCAATAACAAGTCACTATAATAATCACCATTTAATTGCTGAACTAAGAATGGTAACAAATATGCAGTCCATTTATATAGATTAAAATTCATCGGACAATACAGAAGGGTTAATATAATGTTCACATTAACTGCGGATAATACTGATTTGAGATAGAGCAAAGACAACAATTACTTGTGGAAGCATTGTCCAACTGTTTCTCCTATTAATGTTAAAAACAAAAAACTTGTGCCAACTGTTTTGCACAAAAAACCTGAAATAACAACTATCAATGGTAAACATAAGATATTAAATCAAAGCAAAATATTAGAGAGATGGACACCAACAAGGATGGTGGAAGACTAGGTGAGGGTTTTGATAAAATATCGAATAGAAAAATGTGTTGAGAGCTTTATCCCCCCCCCTTTTTTTTTATTAAACAAGAAAACTATCTTATGGGTGAGAAAAAGTAACAAAAGGCATAATAAGGTGTTGATTGATGAAATCCATTGCTAAGGTACACAGACTGAGAAAAAAAGATGCATTAGTTTATACGAAGAGCATGCATGATATAGAGGTAAGTAGCAAATTATTTAAGGATTTAAAAATAAAAAGAGAAAACAGAAGGGAAACTACATTAGAAACAAGAATTAGAGGAGAAAAGTCATAAATAGCTTAGTTACTAAACGCATAAACGGCTGATAAACTAAGCGACATTGAAGCCCCGAGCACCTTTTGCTATAACCTGAACTTTTACGAGGAAGTAAAACGGAAATAACTTTCGGTGCGTGATATCTATTTATAGAAATATTGCATAAAGGAAAATACCCAATCAGACGAAAGGAAAAAAAGAAAATAATGATAAATAGCATAAAGTGAAATATTTGGAAGTAAGAGCAAATGTAATTTCTCAAACATTTCTATCATAATACATTTAACAGTGGAAGAATTTCAACAGGTAGGTAACTGAAGAGTTTACTAAGCGACACACACGACTGTTATTAAATGTAATTAAATGACAATACAAAAATTCCAAGAAAGCAATCACCGAACGGGAAAGATTTTACTGATTACACCGAATTAATAACAGTAAATTCCTTAACCACAATTTGCTTTTATTTACTGTTTTTGAAAAGGCTGAGAAAACAGAATACTTATATATCACTAGACCCCATAAATATATAATATATATATATATATATATATATATATATATATATATATATATATATATATATATATATAATATATATATATATATATATATATATATATATATATATATATTTTATTTAATTATATTATATTATATATATAATGTAAACCCGGGAAGGACTAGGGCGGAAGTGTGATGACCAAAATTTTCCATTAAGATAATCAAATTCAATTAACCCAAATGATATGGCTGTCATGTCGATTTCCTCTAAGTACTGTAAAATAGCACAGACGATCGTTATTACAAAGCTTAATTATTACTTTGCAACAACATTAGGAACAAAGAGAAACCCAGTTCTACTGAAAATAACATTTAAATATACGTAACCGTGTGTAACGTATATTTACACGGGTATCAAATTCTTGAAACAAACCCAAAGCGGATAGCATCTAAGAAGACAAAACAGCAGTCATTGCCTAGTTGTGTGTCTGCGTGTATGTATGTATGTATGTATGTATGTGTGTATGTATATATATATATATATATATATATATATATATATATATATATATATATATATATATATATATATATATATATATATATATATATATATATATATATATATATATTTCAAAAATATATATTTCAAAAATGTCCTTATGCTGAAGAAAAGCTGCCAACTAATTTTCTTTATTGCCTGACCAAGAACGAAAACATCTGATTATATAATGAAGCCTAATCCGTCGCATATCAAGCTAACAATCACCTTCTCTCTCTCTCTCTCTTTCTCTCTCTCTCTCTCTCTCTCTCTCTCTCTCTCTCTCTCTCTCTCTCCACTTTCATGTGCTGATGTAACTCACCATTATTCTCTACACAAGCTAAAAGAAAACTCACTGTGCACAAATAACATGTCATTAGTCTTCGATACGTGCAAGAATTTTGTCATATTATATACACGTATATATAGAGCCATAAATGAATGCATTCATATTTTCTGGTAGCAGCAGTATGAACCAAACAATCTGCTGTCAAAAGCAGCTAACTCTTGGGTGTTTAACACCGCCCTTTCAGGCAGACCCATTTTAAGTAATTTGCTTTTGTCAATTTTACTGGATATATATAAGAATGTGAATTTTTACGTAATGTTAAAATGATTAGTATCTTTTATGTTGTTTCACAGAAGATTATGAAAATAGCTGAGACTGACATAAAAATTTCCTCTTTCTCTCTCTCTCTCAGAATATATATATATATATATATATATATATATATATATATATATATATATATATATATATATATATATATATATATATATATATATATATATAGAGAGAGAGAGAGAAGAGAGAGAGAGAGAGAGAGAGAGAGAGAGAGAGAGAGAGAACATCTTGAGTAATAAAAAGCAGTGTGTAGCCATATTAATTTGTTTTCTCTGTGATAACAAGAGTCTGCGCACGAGGATCTCCACATACAGACCAGCTGCCGTCCACCAGCCCGGGGTCAGCCTCTCTCTTCGCTTGCTCCTTTGAGTTGAAGCATATTGGAACGCGGATTGAAATGGAGATTTGTGGTATACAAGATATTTTTCCGAAAGCTATTAGCAAGTTTTTAATGAAAGAGTAGCTTTGTTAGAGTATATACAGACGTGAGAGTGACTGGTCTGAATTAAATTTGGGTCTCACAAGATGGTGACTTTGTCTTCACGGCATTTATATTCCTATGGGTTGAGGAATATAGCACGAGATCTGGCGTGAAATGGAGCACAGTCTTAGGGCTTTCAACTTTTACCTGATTATTAACATTTTGAGTTGTTAAGAACAAGTCTGACTGTGTGGAAGTTTTCTGTACTGGGTTCCATCCTTGGTTCAGCCATTAAAGTATACTGTCTTGTTTTTCTCTGGAGCAATCTTCTATTTGGAGAAAAGGCAGGACGCACAGATACACGTGTGTGTGTGTGTGTGTGTGTGTGTGTGTGTGTGTGTGTGTGTGTGTGTTTAATGGGGGTATATGTATGCTCGTGTGTACGTATATTGGCAACGAAAAATATTTTATTCTTGAAGCAAATCGACGGTTGTAAGACCACTCAAGCTTTATAGTTCTTACGCAAACTTTACGATGGTAAAATATTTATGATTAAAAAAATCACAAGATAACATAAAAAAAAAGTCTGTATCATACCAAAATCCCAAATGTGTACAAACTGGCTCCGTCTCGAGAGCGAAGAGAACACAGCACACGAAGAAAAACGTCATAGTAAAATAGCAACTCTTATTAAAGAAGCAACCCTAATCACCTGCTTCGTTCCTGTGCATTTCTCGCTCTCTCATGAAAATTTCAAGGAGAGAGAGAGAGAGAGAGAGAGAGAGAGAGAGAGAGAGAGAGAGAGAGAGAGAGGGGTGGGTGTGCAGTCTCTGCTGAAAATCCCCCCACCCTCCCGCCCCTCCCCCTACCTTCCCCCCAACCCTACTCCTATTTTTAACGGACAGGGCCCACGGAACTCAACAGGGGGCGGCATTATATCAAGTATTATTGAGCTCAACGCTTTATTATTGTGACTTTTTAATCATACATATTGTATTTACGTCGGATACTTTATCATCTAAGAAGGCCCTCGTACCTAAGCTCCCCCCTTGCACCCGTCCCCAAATCGTTTTAAACTTATCTTTATGATAATTGAATGTTAAATATTCAAATAAATGGTCTATACCCTGTAACGCAAATCAAGAATAAATAAAAAAAAAGTAGTTGGGTCGGTCAATATACTCGTATGCCTTTTGCGTCATCATCAACTCTTAGCTTCCCAGGTGTTGGTGTATCGCAGGTATCGTAAGTGAGAGGGCAACAAGAATATCGTTATTGTTATGTGAGATAATGAGCACAAGAAAAAAATTTCAAATCCTTATTTTGGATAGACTTGACGATAATCTAGCCTAATAAAGTATATAATTTAGCCTTACAAAATAAAGAAGCTAAAAAAAAAAAGAAAGAATCAAATCTAGCCTAATAAAGTATATAATTTAGCCTTACAAAATAAAGAAGCTAAAAAAAAAGAAAGAGTCAAATTCTATTCTGGACAAACTTAATTTAAAAAAAAACACGTTGATAATAATTTGTCCCATTAAAAGCAAAGTGAAATTCGTTCCTTTGAAAGCAATAATCATATTTACTAGTATTATATAAGCATTGTTTTGCTTTGATGCATAATTAACAACAAAACAAGTAAACAAAACGCCTAGAGTTCTTCCTTACTCTATCTATACAACAAATAACAACAAAAAAAGAGAAACAAAACAAAACATAAAAGATTCAACGGAATAAATAACATTAAAATACGCCATTATTAAACATGAAGCGGCGCAGCCAAACGCTCCCTCGGGAGAATTAATTCTATCAGGCGCTTATAATGAATGAATGTAGATTGCTTCTACATCATTCATATTCCGTTTTACGTCATCATTAAATTTTACATCCTGATGTTGATGGCTCAGAGATGAACATTCATTCATATCTTTATGGTTCGCATGTATATTAAGATTTTCGTCTATTTTTCTTTCAGAACTCATGACTGAGCGATGTGATGCATTATGATTGGTACCTTACGTTAAGTTAAAAAAAAAAATTCTTTTCCTACAGGCCGCATACTTTTGTGCACACACACACACACACACACACACACACACACACACATATATATATATATATATATATATATATATATATATATATATATATATATATATATATATATATATATATATATATATATACTGTATATATATATATATATATATATATATATATATATATATATATATATACTGTATATATATATATATATATATATATATATATATATATATATATATATATATATATATATATATATATATATATATACTGTATATAGAGTATATATGCATGTATATATATATATATATATATATATATATATATATATATATATATATATATATATATATATACTAGCTGACCAACTCAGCTGCCGGAGAAAACTCTGAAGGACTCAGAAAAACTTTCCTGCACCTCCTTGTGTTAACTGTCCCTTTTATCCAGGAATTACTGTGCTGACTGTCCCTTTTATCCAAATATTACTGTACTGACTGTCCCATTTATCTAGGTATTACTGTCTCATTCATCCAGTCATTAATGTGGTGACTGTTCCATTTATCCAGGTGTTACTGTGGTGACTGTCCCTTGTATCCATGTATTACTGTATTAACTGTACCATTTATCCAGGTGTTACTGTTCTGTCAGTCCCTTTTATCCAGGTATTACTGTGGTGACTGTCCATTTTACCCAGGTATTAATGTGGTGACTCTCCATTTTATCCAGATATTACTGTCGTGACTGTCCCACTTATCCAGGTACTACTGTGGTGGCTGTCTCATTTATCAAGGTATTACTGTGCTGACTGTTCCTTTTATCCAGGTGGTATTACTGTGCTGACAGGCTCATTCATCCAGGTATTACTATACTGTCTGTCCCTTTTATCAAGGTATTACTGTGCTGACTGTCCATTTTATCCAGGTATTACTATGGTTACTGTCTAAACCTTGAGACAGGATTATTAATCACAGGAAAGAAAAGCCAACCTTGAGACAGAATCATTAATCACAGGAAAGAAAAGCATTTTCAATAAAATATTTCTATGGTATCGAGTACATGAAATAAGGTATGATAAAGCCGTAGAGTTTATTTACCAAATAGGTTTAAAAGGTAAGGGGAAGGGGAAGGGGGCGGGGGTACGGGCTTGAAACCTACCTATTACCTAAGTTGGGTCAAATGATGGCCACACGTAAAATTTTGTCTAGATCGGTCAAGCGGTTCAGATTTATATAGTGCACAAACATACAAACTAACATTCACTTTTACATATGAGATAAATATATTGGAAGGTTGGGACATCTAGAACGGCGAAGATACAACAGAAGTAAAACAGCAAATAGCCAGCGTTACATTCAGTGTGTCTATTTGACAAATTTTTGAGACTACACGCACCACAGTCAGGGCTGTAAGAATACAAAGTTCAAATACTGGAATATGCTCAGTTAAAAAACACAAAAATTCCAAACATGGAATTTACAAAAACTAATTTTTTTTTTTATTTAAAAACAGAAGGACATTAAATTAACAATTCTAAAAAATAATTACTCGACAATAAAAAATATTTTTAAAAATCACAATATAAAAACGTTTACTATCCATTTCAGGGACTGCGAGTCATCATTTTTCTCAGATATCTTTCAAACTAATTATCTGACTAAAATGATACTTTGACGCAGTGTACAAGACACCTCCCGCTAATTTTTGGTAATGTAGTACATTGTCAAATGGTTTTAGTTCAGGCGTTTACTCTTGACTTACAAGATGTTGCCAAGCATCGCCAAACAATACGTTCGAACGTCCTTTAACTCCATCCCGTTCCTCCCTCTCCCTTCCCCTCCTCATCCCTCCCTCAACCCACTTTCCTGGCCTCCCCATCTCCTTCCCCCCATTCCTGTCTATAGGGGATTGCGGACGTTCGATTGCGTGGAATAGTCCTGCTGACTCATGCGACTTTGCCTTTAAAAGTCAAGAGTAAACGCCTTAACTAACACCATTTGACAATGTACTATATTACCAAAAATTAGCGGGATGTTTCTTGTACACTGTGTCAAAGTACCATTTCGATCAAATAACTAGTTTGAAAGATATCTGAGAATAAACGATGACTCGCGGTCCCTGACATTCTTAGTTCTCAGGAAGAAGACATCGATGTATGCTTAAATGTAAAACAGTGAAGGCGTCTGGTTGTGTTGGAAAGGAACAAGCTGTTTGATAGTTATAGATTTCAGGAATGAGAGAGAGCAGTCACTGGGTGCTTGGTCGAAAATATTAAAATCTCCATGTGAAAAGGAGTCTTACATTTTTTACAGTGATCTCTTATATTAGAAAATTCCTTTGCTTTTAATTGGCATCCTGTTCGGTGACTGACTCCAAGATGAGAATCATCTCTCATTTTGAGTAATCTTTTGGGGGCTCCGATATATTTCCCAACTTTACTTTTTGGGAAAATAAAACAGCAAACCACCCGAGACCGCATCAAGCAGGAAGTTTATCCTTATAGTATAGTAATGGCCCGATGTTCTTAGGATTTTTTAAACCTAACTGAATATCCAGAGCTGGAAATGTCTAACGAATTGACTTTTGAAACTTTGGTTTAAATTTATTCAGAATGTACAAAAGGAATGGAGGCATACTTGAACAATTTTGGGAAATTAAGCATGGACTTACAGGGTTGAAATCTATTATCTAAAAACCTATTTACATATCTGCTGAATATAATATATATATATATATATATATATATATATATATATATATATATATATATGTATGTATGTATGTGTGTGTGTGTGTGTATATATATATCACACCTGTACCAGGGGAAATGAAAACCTATGTAAATCCTGACCGGTTTTGCAAGACTGATGCATTGGCTGAAATTTACAATATATATGCTAGAGGTACAATACAAACGAACATACGGACAGTTGGAAACAGCATAACATATATGAAAGATATGGACAGGTGGACAGTGGAATCTTCGTACACGTAATTGAAAATATAGCTTATTCTAATGTAGCACTGGAAAGAAACTTCGTTGAGCCTAGTTTTACAAAGAAAACTTTTGTAAGAATAGGAATATCAGTCAAGGAATGTATAAACTTGATCTGTTATAAAATCATACAATCAACTGGACAGGGGCAATAAAAACTGTATATTCTAATAAAGCATTAGAAAGAAACAGCATTGAGTTTAATATTATAAAAGAGGGCTTTTGTAAGAATATGAATATCTGCCAAGGAATGTATAAACTTTGATCTATTATCCGATCATACAATCAACTGGACAGGGGCAATATAGTATATTCTCATATAGCACTGGAAAGAAAAACCATTGAGTCTAGTTTTATAAAAGAAAGTTTTTGTAGGAATATGAATATCAGTAAAGCTATGTATAAATTTGGCTTATTAATTGCAAGAGAAATATTTAAAATATACAAATTCTAAGGACGGTAGCTGATATGCCGAGGAAAAAGGTAGGCAGCCGCCCTGAGGATAATCAAATTTGTAAACGCAGTTCTTGATGACCTCAGACCAAAATGAGTGTATAGCTCCAAACCCTGGCACCTGTCAGGTGTGAACGTTTGGCTTCCTGCCGTCTGTACGTTCTTTTGTTCTGTCTATCTAGCATATATATTGCAAAATTTCTACCACCATCTCTCATTCCTCTGTACATGGCTTAGAAATAAAGCCGAAACTGGACAGGATTTACACCAAGGTTTTTATTTCCCTGTCGTATAGTGTGGCATATAAATGACGTGTCTGAACGATTATACAAATATATATATATATATATATATATATATATATATATATATATATATATATATATATATATATATATATATATATACTATATGTATGTTCAGAGAATTTAGGACAAACAAACATTTAATTTTCACATGTGAAAAGAAGATCAATTGAGGCTACAGACTGCCGTGCCGAGGTAGTGACAGATCATGTTCATGTGCAAAGGTAACTGAAAATTTATGCTAATAATCATGTAGATTACAGTACCTAATTTTTGTAAATATACCCTATACCCGTATCTATAAGTACGCGTACAAATGATGAGCTTATTAGCATGCGACAAGGAAAACAAAGCAATAGAGAATTCTTGTCTTCACTGATCAATTCAAACAGTATTGCAATATTTAACATGGATGGCTAGCTATCAGTTGCAACCACTACTGTAACTGTATAAAGCGAAGTGGATATGCATGGTATAGAAATAAAAAAAAATATTTGAGTTCTGCATATTTTTGTTTATTTATCTATTATTAATACATATTTTTTTTTCTTTTTTAATAAGTGGTCTCTGTTCTTTCTGTATTCCCCTTTACTTCCTCTTACTTCTTCCTAATGAACACCATATTCTGTGGAAGTTTGAATTTCAAGTCAATGGTTCCTGTGGGCTTGTTACGTATAAGTTTCAGTAGGTGACAATATTGACATATGTCCCTTTCAGTGAATATTTTTCTTCTCTAAGTGCCACGGTTTCGAAACTAATGTGGAAAGAATTGTAAATAAATAAAGTAACACCAGTTTAGATCAAAGAGCGTTAAAGAACAGGTAATGACAGCCAGAGAAAAGTCATTACCCTTGAACTCAACTACGGGAAACTCAATTCATCACTGAATATAGGAGGCCATAAGAACTCACATTTTCTTAAAGAAAAAAATCTTTAAGTGTTTATTTCACGCGCAATGTTTCGTCCGGATTATGCTTACTGATGAAAGGAAAGTCTGAAAAGTCTATGGGTATAAAACAAGAAAATGCCCTCTAATGCTTTTACCTACAATAAAATAGCAATATACGGGGTGAGAGAGAGAGAGAGAGAGAGAGAGAGAGAGAGAGAGAGAGAGAGAGAGAGAGAGAGAGAGAGAAGGGGTGGGGGGGAAGGTGGCTGGGCAGTTATCAAGAAATAACAGGAATAAATGAAAATAAGAGGCGTATAAATATTTAAGTTCACCCTAACCCTGTGATGTTATTATGATCATATTATTCAAAATGTAACTATTAACGACATGGATTATGGATATCAAAATTACTTAGCATCACAGGCACGTAATATATGGAATATATGGAATATATATATATATATATATATATATATATATATATATATATATATATATATATATATATATATATATATATATATATATATATATCAAATTAAGTACTATCATTTAAGAAAGCCGTGAAAAAAACCTTCATGGGATAATCAATCGTCAGGGAATATAATTGGAAAAGCGTACAAATCAAATTTATGCTGAATATTGACATTAAAAAATGTTTAGAAAAGAGTGAACAACAAAATATAACAATTGGTTTTATACTTTGGAAGAAAGAAGGATACATAAAAACACACATACAATTGGTCTTACACACACAGATATATATATATATATATATATATATATATATATATATATATATATATATATATATATATATATATATATATATATATATCTTAAAACAATAATCAGGTTTCGTTTACTGAGAACTACGACAAATGTCTCAAAGAGTGAGCTGTAAATTATACCATAGCACCCCAGAAGATATGGCAATACTGGAGCTGAATTGGCCTGGAACCGAAAACGTTTCAGAATAATAAGACAATTATCAGAAACGGGATGCACTAAATAATAAAAAAAAATGGGTTGTACATGCCCATGAATGATCAGCAATACAGAATTATAAAATCAAATTACAGAGCTGATGCGGAACGATTTATTAAAAGTCGATCGTGTAAAATGACACCTGTTGCACGGTTTTAAATATTGTCACAAACGAATGAAAATGAAGAAGTGAAAATTATGGATTAATAAATCCATAATTACAATTTCTTCATTAAAAGCATCCCTGAAGACCCAGTCCCATACGTTCTCCCCCTGCATAGAACAATTACGAATAGCACAACCAAAAGAGTGAGCTCTAAATTTACATTCTCGCATTTTGTTTACAAATAAGCACAAACTGCAATACCTCTGTAATGCCTAATTTCAAAGCGGTCACATCGAAACAATCATTACGATTATATTCTGAAATAAGAGTAATTATATATATATATATATATATATATATATATATATATATATGTATGTATGTATGTATGTATGTATGTATGTATGTATGTATGTATGTATGTATGTATGTATGTATGTATGACCACTCACTTATGTATGTAAAACTAATATACATTTTCCTCACAAAATTGACGCATCACTAGGCAAAGAAGCGTCAAGTACTACAACGCAAAACTCATAAGAGGAAAGAGAATTAAGAAAAAGAGAGCGTAACAGAAGAAGTGAAGGGGGGGAAGGGGGCGGTTGTAAGGGAGGGAGAAGCGGAGGGAGGAAGTGAGGCATTAGAGGAGGAACCTTCGAACCCTGCAGAAGTCGTGATGTGTCAGGTAGACGAAGGGGCTCACTCTCTGTCTCATCACCACCGTTTTTACGCCAGTCTGGAGGCTGGTGCTACTGCAGATGAGGCCCCTCTGGTCTCGGGTGAAATGACGAGCTGGGTGGTCGAAGATCGCACAGCAATAAGGAGGCATCGTTCCATTTCTCACACAAGTGCTCCCAAGAATCCCTGGGGGTCTCTCTCTCTCTCTCTCTCTCTCTCTCTCTCTCTCTCTCTCTCTCTCTCTCTCTCTTTTCTCTGTCTCCCGAATCTCATTTCGAAGGAGAGGCAAGTGTCCTCCTGCCAAAGAGTGCGGTTGTCATCAAGGTCTCTCAAGGAAAGAGCGCTCGCTCGCTACCACTGGCGAGCAGAGTCGAGGCCGCATAGCTGGATATTAGTCGACGGGTATTCCTGAAAGAGTTCGGGCATGGGCTTCAGGGAGGTTGCAGGGACCGTCTTTTGGCGGAGGGACAGGGGCAGGGGTTACTGAGATAGAAGGGTGTTGAGGTTAGGGGTTGTGGAAATGGGATGGAAGGGGGGGGGGGGGAATGTGTGTGTGTGTGTGTGTGTGTGTGTGTGTGTGTGTGTGTGTGTGTGTGTGTGTGTGTGTGTGTGTGTGTGAGTGAGTCAGCTAAGGCAAACAATTACCGGCGTCTCCGGGCTCTCGACCGCATCGCTGAATTACGCAGGCGATTATTAAACTGGGCTTCTCCTGACCGCTGGCGGCTACGAACTGGACCACAGTCTCCCACTATCATCATACTAATTACACTAATTACATTAATCAGGAGGTCCTCATGGTTAAACCGGTCTGCATGAGATTGTAACATGCATAATAAATCAAGAACTTACGTACACATCTAGCTTACCGTACGGCCGCCGTGAAATTAGCAATTAACTCGACTCGATTACTGAAACCTCCGCCATCATGATATATAAAACCTCATGCAAGACTTTCCAGAAGAAGGGATTGTTGGGTCGGAGGAGAGTCGGTAGGTGATGAATAATTCCCGACAGTGCTCACCACTAAATACTTCGCCACTTCCTTATTAGGGTCCGGGCTAAAAGAAAAATAAAATTATGGCCAAATTCCAGAAATCTGGTCGTGGATGAGAATGATGACAAAAGGAAAAGCAACAGCCAAGCAATTACTGAGAGAGAGAGAGAAAGAGAGTTTTAGAATGAAGGAAATTCATCGGAATGATATACGGCACAGGAGAGGATAACAGGCATGAAATTAAAGGAGGTGATGAATGCGGCTGTAAGGCAAACCGTCATAATAGACCTATATAACACAAATACAGGCTGAAGATAGGCCGACAACCGTCGCTTTATTTACATCGACAAACCACGCGATTCCGGTAAACCTCTTTATTGCGAACAAAATACAATGACACACCTTCAGAACGGACGTCTTCTAAACTACTCAATGCCAAAATAACTGTCTACTTAAAGAGGCCTTTCTGCAGCTTCCTTCACTGAAATGAGACTCAGATCACATGAAAATATCAAGTTACGGAGAGCAGTCAAATAAAGCAGTTGGGCATCGAAGGAAAAACGCGCCCACACCGATGCCATTTGTCGGTGTTGAGAAAGAACAATCCAACATCCCTTCGGCTGACAAATACTTAAGTTTAATCATCTCTTTAATGATTACACACCTTTGTACTGTATTTCATGATACGCCAATATTGGAGGTGGGGGGGAAAAAAAACTCCGATTTCCGGTTCTATCGAATTAGAACAAAGGAAGAGAACTATTCAAGAATTTTTTTTTTTAAATATGAGCTTCTAAATTAGTAGTTTTGATTACATTCCATGCTTTCAGAAATATAAGAGGCCATTTGCTGTCATTTTCATAACGACAGGTTACCAGAACTTATAACAGTGCATCCAGTTTGTGACTTCTTAAATCGAATGAAGTATAGAAGGATTGTGTACACTTCACTAGCATGCCATTGTCTCTAGAAAAAATAATCACAAATATGGTGCAAAACTTAACACATTTAAACACTGGACTATAAATTCATTCACACAGGTATTCGAACATAAATTTATGACTCATATTTCATATTTTTAACAAATAAACTTTGCAGATAATTATACGCTAAAACTGAAGTGCGCCGTCTTCAAGAGTTCGACAATACTTGTATGCTTAGAACTGAAACTTTCCTTTGTCGAATTTAATTACTTATAAGATATCTCAAAGTAACGTAATTTAACTGCCGCCATTATAAGTAAAATACCACCAGATCGGCAGACCTAATTGTTCTAGATTTTGACTCATAAAAAATTTCGTTGGTAAAAGTATAAGTAATTACTAAATTTCTACCTATAAAGTATTTCATCACTTCAGAGCACAGAGTTATTTGTAATAAAGTCGACTGAAGTAGAATACAAACCGCTAAGTCTTTATATTACAAGGTTTGTACTATGCTCAAAATATGACTTAGATGGATTAAAACACTTCATACTAAACATCTAATCGTGCCTGCTTTACAATAAGTTTCTTTTACTGGAAAAAGTAATTTGGTTATTTACTGGAATTTTAGTGCGCTGGAAGCCTTGCAGTCTTTTTGGCATAGCCGACTTCAATGTTATTTATACATATACATATATATATATATATATATATATATATATATATATATATATATATATATATATATATATATGCAAACATTATATACATACCTGTATATACACATATTCATGTAAAATATAATATATATATATATATATATATATATATATATATATATATATATATATATATATATATATATATATATATATATACTCAAAGAAACACACACATACATAGATTATGGTTTTTATGGTCGTGGTTCATTCCTTAACAGATAAAATTATACCCAGTCAAAACACATCCGGAAAAAAAACTAAGGCCATCTGAATATTCGTAACATTTCATTTTCGGCAAGGAATGATTTGAATGAGTGCGAACAATGTGCATTTCTTGTTCTACTGATTTTCTAATGTTATTATTTTATACACGGTGACAATAATACACTTATGTCGCTGACGTTGCGTAAATTATGATGCAACACAAATATATTACTATTTCTTAAAATGATTCAGGAGGACTCCAGTTGCAGCTCAGCTTTAGAGCCGCTTATCAAAACAACTGGAAAGTGATCCTTAACAAATAAATACAATGCGTTTAAGTTAACAAAGATTTTCGGACCCTTATCAAATTTTCAGGGAAAGAATTTAACCCTACCTACCTATCTATCTATCACACAGGGTAAAATGTGTTATTTATTTATCCTCTTAAACAGTTTAAAACTAAAATTATAAAAGTGTCATTTCAATACTAAATTTCTTATCAAATTAAACAAACTAAAGACTGTAAAAAATTTGCAGGTTATAAAACAAAAATTAGCGATGCACATCGAAGCAAAAATATCGTCGTCATATAATCCTAAATATTTTCTTTTCAACAATTGCAGCCGACAAGCATTCAGAAATGCTGGAATCTTTCCGTGATACAAAACGAAAATTTTTCGCTTTTAAGGAATCATTTTGGCTTTTGATGCCAGTGTAAGAAACACACGGATCAAGTAAAACAATGGTAAAAGTTTCAGTTTGTTATTCGTTTTTCTGACAGAAACAAAATAAAATGTTGCAGATGATCTGCATTAATACAATGTAAGAGCTTACTTTTGGCCTTTCAATCCACTGTGAATATATATATATATATATATATATATATATATATATATATATATATATATATATATATATATATATATATATATATATATATATATATATATTAGTATAAATATAAGTCATGAATTGCACGTATGTATATATGTATGTACGTATATAATATAACACAGACACATATATGCATATATATATATATATATATATATATATATATATATATATATATATATATATATATATATATATATATATATATATATATATATATATAAATATAAATGCCACGAAGGAAAGTGAAACAACGGGTGGTGCTAGGCCTTTCGACTTACTGCCCTTTACTTAGCAGACTAAGTAAAGTCGAAAGGCCTAGTACCAATCCGTTGTTTCACTTTAATCCGTGGCATTAGTCTTTATTTATATATTCATCACATTCCATATTTTCGTGATTCAGTTACACATACATACACACATACATATATAAATACATATATATGTATATATATATACATATATATATATATATATATAAACACATACACACACACACACACCCACACGTGTAGTGTACACATGCTTGTGTGACACTTCAAGCAATCAGGAGCTAATTGTACCGATAGTTTTTCCATTCACTACAGCAATACAACACCAACCGATTACGAAATAAAAACATAAAAATTTACATATCTAAAAAATGAAAAATATTTTACCAGAGTGAGCCGAAACGACAATGTATATACATGTCCAAATTATCGCCAATCCAAAAGCACTTTCGAAATTGCTTGGGACTTCCAGCTTAATATACCATCGTTCTCCGGCAACCTACGATTCACAAGGTCGAATACTGATATCGAAATGTGAATGCCCCGTACAAATATAAATATTTTTAAAACAATGTCTGTAATGCGTCCATGCCAAATCAAGTAATTTCTGTAAATTTCACTTAATACAGAACTATATGTTTGAACTTTTCACTACTTTAATAATATGCTGGAAGTGTATACATACATATAATATATATACATATACATATATATATGTTTATATATATTAGTATATATATAGATAGGTAAATATGTATATATATACATATATATATTAGTATTTATAAAACATACATTTAGATAGATGGGTATATAGATAGGTAAATATGTATATATTTACTTACGTGTATGTATATATATATATATATATATATATATATATATATATATATATATATATATATATATATATATATATATATATATTTATATATATTGCACCTACGTAAAAGGCTTTTACATCAGAACTGTCCTGATTACAGGTGAAAGTGTTTTTAATGTGCGTCTCTCTAACGGCAGGCAATATATCTAAATGAAGTCGAAAGGAACATTTCAACGCATATAAAACACAATGGCTACTGACTCATAAGGCACCTCACCAAATGCATGTCTTGTCAAGGAATAACTCCATCAGACATTGTTAAAAATACAAAAAATGTTTCCATCTTGATTAGAATAAATTCACAAAACAAAGAACATGAAACACAATGATGTTAAGAATTAATTTTCAAAGAAGAAATTATTTCAAATAAGAAATAAGACAATTCATTTCTCGTTTGCCAGATACATCAAGATTCTTTCTAAAAACTCGAAACACCTCGCTGTTCTATATTTAGTTTGCCTTCCTATTCTAGCACTGCAATCGATTACAAAACTCAGTAGAGCAACAAAGTTTTTTTTTTTTTTTGCCATAAAATGGAAACGTTTTCAAGGTCATTGTGGAGGATTGTCTCCACCCAAACAAAATGGCCAAACCCATTCCACGGGTCATCCAGACGAAACAAAATAAAAGTACATGTCATTATCCCCACCTACCATGAAATAGGAAAAATTTTCAGACAAGGGCGTGATTATGCGCGGGGAGTCATGACTGAAATCACCCTGTTCCCGTGAAATTAATCTTTATCCAAAGATTGCTTTCAGCGATTGCGGGATTGCCCCTGACGCTCGCAATAGAGTCAGAACGCCAAGATTGCATATCGGGCTGGAAAGGAAGAGGGCTACCATCTCCGCAAGAGGCCATTTCGCGCAATCAGGACCCAGTGGGGTCGTGGGGGGGATGGGAGAGTACCCAGTCTTTATGATACATATTCAAATGACATGCTCCTCCTTGATGATGGGATCGAGAGGAAGCTCTTGCAGATGGAGATGGAAGATGAGGTGAAAGAGTTGGGATGAGAGGATTACAGGTGGCTGAGGAGCAGCAGTAAAGACTGCTTAAAGTGTGTATCAGAATTACAGGGAACAACCAGTGCATAATGGGCGAAAAGCCGATCTTTGTTACCGAATTATAGGGGCGGAACCTTCCTGGGGTAATATGTAAAAAGAAAAATGGATGACAAAGTCAAAATGAGAGCGAGAAAGGGAGGGAATGAGGGAGAGACAGAGTAAAGGAAAAGAAATGACAGCCAAACAATCTGTAAAAACTTTATAAGAATACATCCAGCATCTGGAGGAAAGAAGTAGTGGAGTGGGGTAGGTACCTACCCAGCAAGGACATTCCATTACCGGTTGAGGGTGGGGGGAGGCAACAAATACATGGATTACACGAGACACGTAGCTTTTGAAGGTGTAATTTTATTGCCAGGATAAGAAACAAAAAATCGGTATTCAGATGAGGCGCCGTGACTCAGACATGAAATGAGGTGGGGGGCGGTAAGCGGAGGAGGATAATGAAGAGGATGGAGGGGAGGTAGTGGAAGGAGAGACAGAGGGAGAGAGAGAAAGAGAGAGAGAGAGAGAGAGAGAGAGAGGAGGAGGAGGAGGAGGAGGAGGAGGAGGAGAATAAGAAGAATGTGACGGAAGAATCCTGGGTGATACTTATTCCTTTTAAGATGCTGACGGAGGGGCGGAGCATCAGGTTTTTTTTTTTAGAGGCAAGCACTCTAGGAGGGGCGAAATGCACTGAAGGAGGGGTGGGGGGAGGAGCTAATCTTCATAGCCTTAGAGCATAGACGAAAAGAATGAGTAAGTATCAAATTTTAGAGGCGTTATCTGCGCTTAGTCTTTGTAAATGCTATTGGTCACTCTCTCAAAAGCTATAGATCATTCTATATAAAATAAAATCTATCAATTTGTATGCTGACATTCCCAAGTGTAATAAGATATATACATGATTAATTTCAATTTCAGTAATGTGTATTTGTGAATATGGACTGAATAATAACTAAATCAAAGGCTTTAAAATGTACATAAATCTCAAGAAAAACGTATGAAATTTCAACAAGCACTGCTGAATTTAGGAACGAAATTAAGTATATGAAATGGCATTACAGCTTTCTTTTCTTCTGCATTATGTAAAATTACCTATTAAGTCCAGCTGTATTATTCTGTTATTTGTTTTCAACTTACCCCAGATCCATACAATCAAAATCGATGACTAGACGAAAATGTAAAAATGGTCAGTAAATATCATTAAAGCAATCAACAATTTGGTCATTTACTTTCTAAACACAAGAAGAGAGCTGAGTGACTCATAATGAGAAACAAATAAGAAAATATGAAAAAAGTCGGATGTTTCATAATACTGTATTTTGCATACTCGTCGCAGTAAAACCTGTCTCAGTTCCGGTACGGCCCCTGATTATAAATGTGCTCTCATTTCGCGCCTTCTTTTGTGGTCTTACTAAGTTTCAACGCAAGGGAGAGATGCTTTTTTTTATTTTGTATATGACCTAGTCTTTTCGTTCTAGTGATTCACATCATAAATAAAAATGAAGTGGCAATATATAGTGGATGAAGGGTCATTGGCAGTCTATGCAAGAGAAACTGCACCCTCTGTATTTCTAAGAATGGAAACACAGAGACAGCAGAGAAACAAAGGATGAGCTCCGCCGCGTTAAAAACCTTTATTCGAAAATCTGAAGAGACACAGAAGGATGATATAAAGAATTATTATCTTTTTAGTATCATATAGCTTACAAAGATACCGAATGAAAATGCATCCTAACTGTACAGTACATCAGACTGATGAGTCAAGTGCTCATGGAATAAAATACTAAAAGCTCGTTTTTATTTATAACAATTTTAAAACCTATAAAACTGCCTTGATGAACGAGATATCTTCCATGAATATAATATATATATATATATATATATATATATATATATATATATATATATATATATATATATATATATATATATATATATATATATATATATATATATATATATATATATATATATATATATATATATATATATATATATATATATATATATATATATATATATATATATATATATATATATATATATATATATATATATATATATATATATATATATATATATATATATATATATATATATATATATATATTCATGGAATATATCTCGTTCATCAAGGCAATTTTATAGGTTTTAAAAAATATATATATATATATATATATATATATATATATATATATATATATATATATATATATATACATATATATTGATTTGCGTGTGCGTGCGCGTTTCCTTAATATGTATGAATATATATGTATTTTACTACAAACATACTGACGACAGTGTTGCTAAATGACGCAAGAGATTTGTTGAAAATTATATATATATATATATATATATATATATATATATATATATATATATATATATATATATATATATATATATATATATATATATATATATATATATATGCGCCGTGTGTAATATGCATGACTATATATACAAAGAAACGAACACCCTCACACTCGTATATATTTTCGTCATTTATATATTTTGTGTGTTTTGATGCTTTTCAATCCATAAATGTACAAGCGGATAAGTGACGATCACATTTTATTAAGTTTAAAAACTTTACACCTACCAGAATAGGATTTTTGCGGCATAAATATTTTTTTACCCCAATGTTTCATAATTAATAGTAGTACTTATCAATTATCATTACTACCAATATCATAACTACGTTTTCTGCAAATGTAACGCAAGGATGTACCCGAATCCCTTGTATAACTCTACAGTATGTAATAAAATACTGGTTTTCTCCATAACGGCAAAGATGATTAGTAATTGGTTCTGTAATTCGTTAATCTTTAGTTCAGCATTTTACCACCTATTTCGATGGTGGTAAAAGAATTAGTTATTTTTGTATTTGCCTTCAAAAATACAAATATAAGGGTATTAGTACCACTGTCTCTGGAATGTATCCATTAAAATAGCATTCCCTTCCTTTTTTCCCTGAGTATGACTTGTAATAAACAACAAGAACTTATAATCTTTTGTTAAAAAATAATTACGACACCTCGTATGCTTTTGCAACAAATGTACAATCAGTTATTTTTCTTAAAACGATTGCAATACATTTCTTGCTAATTGAAATTCATCTCATATGAGACCTGAAAAGGGAAAGATTTAGATTAAATTGAACAAGTATTTAAATACGACAATTTACGGGGAAATCTTTAAAGTGCGTCCCTAAATAATTGAGAAAAAAAATTATGTTCATTACCGCAAAAGCTGGTACCTTTTCTAACAAGAAAAAAATGAATAATCAATCACCTTCAAGTTTATACTTTCATTTATGATGTGAATCACTAGAACAATCACTAGAACAACAAGACTACATAGGTCATATACAAAATATAAAAATCATCTCTTTCCCTTGCATTGAAATCTAGTGAAACCACAAAACAAGGCGCGAAATGAGAGCACATTTATTTAAAAACCGGGGCCGTACCGGAAATGAGACAGGTTTTACTGCGACGAGTATGCAAAATACAGTAGTATGAAACCTGAATTGTCAGGCGCAAATTGCAAACTACCATTAATATTACCGGTAATAAATTCAGTTGTATGGAGAGCTATGCGAAAAATTTTCTATATACCTTTCAGTTATTTATTTCACTTCTCGTACAAACGAGAGCTTACCTCAGAACAAAGCAAGTGCTCGAATTTATAGAACGCTGTTTATATCCTAATTGAGTGGCTAAATGCAACTTCCAGAACACTGTATAAACACACACACAGGCACAGATATATATATATATATATATATATATATATATATATATATATATATATATATATATATATATATATATATATATATATGTGTGTGTGTATGTATATATACACACATATATATGTTTATGTATATATACTGATATATATATATATATTTATATATGTATGTATACATACATACATACATACATACATACATACATACATACATACATACATATATATATATATGTATATATATATATATATATATATATATATATATATATATATAAATAAGTTAAGTATATCTTAGTTTAACCAGACCACTGAGCTGGTTAACAGCTCTCTAGGGCTGGCCTGAAGGGTTAGACTTATTTTACATACATACATACATATATATATATATATATATATATATATATATATATATATATATATATATATATATATATATATTATATATATATATATATATATATATATATATATATATATATATATATATATATATATATATATATATATGTATATATATATATATATATATATATATATACTGTATATATTTACAAAACCCGTGTGTTCAATTTCACAAAATTTTGCGTTAATTATCTTTACGAATCCCTATGAAGACCAAAAACGCAAGAAATCTTCAAGACTTCATATTACCAACAAAGTACAGATATCAATTTTGTAAAAAAAAAAAAGAAAAAAAAATTGATACTGATTACTTAGAGTGATACCTTCAACTGCCAATACGGCAAATAACTGAAAGGTAAGTTTCTTCGTATTTTCGAAAGAAGGCCGACCACAATTACTCTCATTTCTCGATCCGTCGTATACAGTATTGGCCACTGAGTGACAGTTCATTTTAGAAATTTATACTTGACTACCTTTTATTCTATGGTACGACAAAACAACTGTACCACGATTTCTATACTCAGGGACAGCAATATCAGGTATCCGAGAAATAAACACTATGTCTAACTATTTCTCTAGGTATGTATGTGTTGTGTACACTAGGAGACAAGGATACATATATTAATTTTATAACACAATAACAAATAAAAAACTAAAGAAAAGAGAATTATACACATAAATGCTTAAAAAGGCAAGTTGTAAAATACGGACAGGTGTGTACACGTGTGTTTTTGCTGTTTATCGACTTATAAATTAAATCAGTAGCAAGGGAGATAATTAATAACATCAAGCAAAGTAATTTTCAAAATAACATGCAATCAGATTCAGGAATAGGAAATGGAATTAGTTTTCAATAGCATTACCATTTCCTTTCCCGTAATTACCTGGAGTCTAATTACAGCCACTAATAAAATCATTATAATCCATGTGAATAATAATAACTTGGACATCTGTTTTCTGTAACTAGAGTTCCTAGAGGACTCCTCGTACCATCACTGTATGACAAGGGAATCTTGTGTCTCTAGAAATATTCATCAATAAAAATCAAATAAAACCATATTCCAAATTTAATTTCTATCTCACCAAAAATACAGAATGATGGGAACCGTGACTAACAGAATTAACGTTGTCAAGGAAAGATCACTTTCAAACCGTCATGTTGCTATTATATTGCAAAATAACAACAGCATTCCACCATCATACAATTATGGGAACCCATATAAGATGAAGATTCGTAATACCCAGGTGCAATTTCAAATTAGTTCCATATCTATTCACAGTTGAGCTTTTAATTCTGATTGAATTAAATCGAACTGCATTTGAATCGAGATCCATTTGGAGCAAACGATCATCTTTCCCCTCCTTTTTGAGTCATTTTCCAAAAGAGGCCGGCAGGTGGAGCCACCTGTTACGTCAGTAATACCTGTACGGCCGGTTCAATAAATACAAGAAGCTTGCAATTGTCGGACGTGATTCCACCAACCCGTGTTTAACCATCACCAAGAAGGATTTATCCCCAAGTAATCTAATTTTGGAACAGTCCGAGGGCAATCAAAGGATATGGGGGCTCAGCTTCCTTTAAAATCTAGTGTCTCGCCGCCCTGTGACCATATATGGTCCAACGCTGTAAAGAGATGATAAAGCGAATCTTGTGGCCAGGCAGACAACACATAGCCCCCTGGCGGAGTCTACATCAAGCATCATTCCGGCATTTGATCGCTCGTGTCGAATGTTGTCAAAATACTTGGTATGTTTTCAGGTGAATACTTCTTCCTCTGGAGGTGGCGTCATTCTAAGACCATTCCAAGAGGCGGAGTGGGTGGGGCCACTTGCTTTCATAGGCGAGAAAATTGTCAAAATTATCGAGACCCTTCCGATCCGATACGTTAACACGAGAGCGTTCATGGAATTCCTATGTTTTTACTCTTCCTTTCGTCAGCAGCATCATCATCATCATCATCTTGTGGAGGCTTTGAAGTTTTTGACTGAGTGCACGTGTTGAAATTTTTAGCAAATACCTGCGGCTCGGTTGATCATAAGAGTACCATCTCGGGACCAGGGAAGAACCAACTCTACGAACGAGTAACACTAGGGCCATATTATCTTGGCATCCTTACGAGGCTCTGCATTTAAGTGTCTTGCGGGGTGTGTTTGTCTTAGATTCTATCATCGCATTGGTCAAGTTCATCCATCTGTCAAGAATCTTGTGTTTTAATCTATGGCAGAAAAACGTCAACCAGCGACGCACTCCTATTTCCCCCTCTTGGTTCATGTCAATTGTCCTTCGTAGACAGTGATATATATATTTGTAACAGCCAGTAGCTACACCAAGGTCATAAAGTTATCTTTTTCATAACCCCCCTTTTTGTGCGAATGTACTATTTAACGAAATTGCACGGACTTGAGCGAACGAATCTGCAGTTTGCTCAATGAACTAGAGGGTGGCAATTCTACGAACAAATTATCGGGCCTGATTACAAGTGTGCGGCCCTGCTGGTATTAATTGCGTACTTTACATAGCAATTGGTACAAGGGATGCCCGCCGGTGCGAACGATAACGGCGTAACCACCGAACTGGAAAACCGAATGATTCGCGTCTTAACGGCGCTCTCGAATAGAGCTCAAAATAACCTGAGGCGTCCTCGGCTGCCTCTGGGTCGTTGTGATTCCCAGTAGGACACAGCTTCGATAATGCGAATCGATGCTCTATCGCCCGGACGCAAACAAAATACTTCGATTCTTTGATTGTCAAAGCCATTGGATGCGGTGCTGGGCGCAGGACAAGACACTGGCCTTCACGTGATGAAGGGCCTAATTGCAGATGCCGATCCTTTGAAGGGAGTGAGGGAGTGTCAGCATTTGGGGGTGATGGAAGGCATGGACCTCTGAGATGATTTTTGGGGGACTTCTGCATCCTTCAATTAACAGAAGGGAGGTGGGGAGCGGGAAAGAGGCGGTGGAAGGGAGAAAAGAAAAAAAAAGAGAGAACAAACTGGATGAAGGAGAACAGCGAGCATAACATACAAAGAAAAGAAAGGACAAAACCACAAAAAAAGAAGAACAATGCAAAAAGAAAATACTGTTCAGGCAGAGGAAAGGCGATAACCTGAACAACATGAAACCAATTGAAAATGGTTTAAACGTACGAGAGAATAAGTATATCTATAATAAAGTGCAAGAGAATGACAAGATGAAACAGAGTAGCAAATATCAATGAAAATGAATAAGTGTTGACCCGAAAATTACAGAAAGAATGAAAACAAAAGGAAGAAAATACTCGAACAAAAGGAATAATAAAAGAAGACAGAATAAATGAAGAGGAGGAGCAATCGTATCCCCCCATCGACAACACCCACCCATTCTCCCTAACCGCCTCCCCCCACCCACCACCACCTCGCAATACTCTCCTCTTGTCTCTGACCGGGATGATTATGCGACAAGGTTACGAATTATGTGACAAGATCAACAATTATTGATAATAGCAGCGTTTGCGTGAGGAGGACCGGACCGAGGAGCAGATTATCTCTGGTAACTCGGGGTCACCGCCAATCCTCTTTCTCGGCCGCCAAAACCGACATGACTTATGGCTAATTATGGAGTCTGTGGAGCTTCAACCACTGCATATTTGGGCGTTCTTTAATCTGGCTATTGTGGGGACTTTCTGGTGACTCTCTTGGGACTTTTTTTTTTTTTTTTTGTGTGACTTGTGGGACTTTTTGGTCGCAGATTCGCTATTATGATTGTTAGCGGAAAGCACCTTTGACTTCCAAGAAGACAATCCATTTGAGAAAAGGTGGAGACTGGGGAAGGGGATGGGGAGAGGGTTGCAAGAAAGGGGGGCCTAGTAGGGCAATGACAATGCCGACGGTCACGCGCGCACGACAGAATTTTTATCGCTTGAAAAATTGGCACGACATAATCCTTGCTTTTTTTAAATAATGGCTCTCTTTTAGGGAGGGCTTTAAGGAGAGGGACTCTCTCTCTCTCTCTCTCTCTCTCTCTCTCTCTCTCTCTCTCTCTCTGATTCAATGATTATTAAACTGAGTTGCATGAAACGATATTTTCTCAAAATAATTGTGAACTGTATACATGTGCACGCGTATATTTACGAGTGTGGTGTCATTAAGTTATGCCTCGTACTTACGAAATAACTTAAAAATCAAAACGCATCCCCATACTTTGAATCCCTTAAAGAACTGTTCATTTCCATACATAAACTCTCATCTTCTAGTTAACTCCCGAAATATTACACCTTGTGAAATACGACAAGCAAAGAAAGCTTAAAAAATTTCTATGATTATCATGGTTATCATAACAAGAAACATTCTGTCCTAGAACAGAACTATATAATTTTCACATAATAAATCCCAAATTTGCTGTGCAAAGACTATGAAAACTTAATATAATAATGATCCAAATATAACTTGCATATCTCGCAATTTTATAAAATACTGTCTAATGTTCGTGAACACGCAACCATGAAAGGAACTGCATACGACAAATACTGTTAGTTGTCATAAATATCGCCTTGCCCCTGAATAATGTGCACATAATTCTAACAATTACGTAGCCCTAACCCAGTTCCATGCAAAAAAATTAAGAAACTGCAACAAACTTCTCTTTCTATGAGAGAGAGAGAGAGAGAGAGAGAGAGAGAGAGAGAGAGAGAGACTGAGAGAGATGCATTTTTTGATATACAACACTAACCTCATCCAGAGAGAGAGAGAGAGAGAGAGAGAAAGAGAGAGAGAGAAAGAGATGCGTTCTTTTGATATACAACACTATCCTCATCCAGAGAGAGAGAGAGAGAGAGAGAGAGAGAGAGAGAGAGAGAGAAAAGAGAAATGCATTCTTTTAATGTACAACATTATCCTCATCCAGAGAGAGAGAGAGAAAGATGCGTTCTTTTGATATTCAACACTAGCCTCATCCAGAAAGGAGAGAGAGAGAGAGAGAGAGAGAGAGAGAGAGAGAGAGAGAGAGATGCGTTTTTTGATATCCAAAACACTTTCCTCATCGACAGAGAGAGTGAGAGAGAGAGAGAGAGCGCGTAGTGCTCCATTAATGTACATTATACTTCTCTCAGTGAGTAAATGTATCAGCGTTTCGTGCTAACAAAACTGAGAGATAAAGTAGAGAGGAACTTCGTTATTAAGAGTCATAAATTTGCCAAGAATAATTGCTCTCTTCAACCTTCAATTAATTAGCACACATACTACAAAAAAGAATAAAGTCAGTATATTCCACAACATTTGCCATTACAATAAACCATGCGAGGTATTGAGTTATTGCAACTACTTTCAAAAAATTTTCAGTGCGTGAAAATTAGTGCACGAATTTTCTAGCTTACATAAACAGTAACAAGATAACTGACAAAAATTAAATAAATACTTTCTATTCGTATAATAGTTTCGTTTCCGCAATGCCTTTGCAAGTTGATAATATTTATTTCATGAAACTAAAGTCTAAACACACACACACACATATATACATATACATAATATATATATATATATATATATATATATATATATATATATATATATATATAAATAATATATATATATATATATATATATATAATGTAACGTAACGTGCATCCATAAATTTTCTCTTGTTTATGTTTAATATTAAGCTTCCTTAAACATCACATACTAAGTAAAATAATGTGCATGTGCACATCTTTTATTTTCGGTTTAATCGATAGATGGAACTTCATGTAACTGAAAGGTTATGGATGTCAAGCCTTAATATAAATATAACATCGCTTGGCTTAAATTTTTGGGAAGATATCGTTGAGGTTTCCAATAATATTTTGCAATTATAAATTTCATTTCGAACACCGCCAATACCCTTGCTCTTTATTAACAGAACAGATAATTTGATGTAAGAGATAACATTCTCTCTCTCTCTCTCTCTCTCTCTCTCTCTCTCTCTCTCTCTCTCTCTCTCTCTCTATAACTCACAAAACTTGTGTAGAATTTTCTCAAGACTCGCCACCTCGACTTTTTCGCTCTCCGCCATTAGGGAACAGTGACGAGAGTGTATAGAGTCAATGCAATCAAAAGAGATAACATCTGCAGATGCTGATGAAGATAACCTTAATGGGAGGCTTTCGTGTTAATGTCACAGGCAATTCCAATAACTAGGCACGAACAGTCACACATAATAATAACACTAGCAGGAACGATTGCCGTCCTAGCCCCGAAACCTTCGCCGTGCGTCCTTATCGTGCAGAAATAACTCCTAAGCTTATTTCATTTAATTAATTCTCTCTGCCCGCTTAGAACGCGTCTGGGTGGACGAACT
This sequence comes from Macrobrachium rosenbergii, assembly GCF_040412425.1. Lineage (NCBI taxonomy): Eukaryota > Metazoa > Arthropoda > Malacostraca > Decapoda > Palaemonidae > Macrobrachium > Macrobrachium rosenbergii. The sequence goes on from NC_089762.1 coordinate 27,167,653, forward strand.
TGGGCATTTTCACCCCTTATTTAAGAATTTTAAAAAAATACAAAATATACTTAGAACAACTATCTCGGAGCAAGGGAAATAAATAAACAAGCATTAAATTTACAAATTACCTTGTCTGCATCTATAAATTTTCTCCACTACCCCCAATATCTTCGACTACTCTATTCCGATGATTATTAAATTCTGACTCTTTAAGTGCTTTCCGTGTATACAGGTTTTCAAATGACAGTCCTGCTGAAAAGTCCATCACATTCGTGACCACAGATCTACGGTGAATTTCTAGTATCATTAATACTTACTCAAATCAGACGCATTCTATCATAGCATAGAAAGCTTAAGATACATTAATTGATTTAGGTCGAATTTTCTTAATGACATTCATTCCTGCAGTGCTGAACTTGCATCAAACATTACTATAAATACGTGAAATTTTCCAAATAATACAATCGATTTTGCGGCATTTCAATAGATTGAATAAAAAGGAGTTTCAGAATAACTACATTACCAAATAGTGTCCGTTTCACAGTTATTTGGTAATATAATGCTTATTTCCATCATCAGCCTAACAATGTTAATACTATCATTCTTTTTGTTTTACATGATGTTTACTCAGTTATATACAACACATCCTAAAGGAATTAGCGCTTTAATTAGATTCTGATGAGTAGAATATATATATATATATATATATATATATATATATATATATATATATATATATATATATATTATACATATATAATATATATATATAAATATAAAGCAAAAAAAAAACTGAAGTGTTGTAAAAATGTATAAAGATAATAGTTGAATAATATAAGAAAATAAAAACAAATTTTATATTATATATGAATAAACAGAAGTTCAGAATAAGACGACAGAAAATTTTCTGTAAGAAAGCATGGAGGTTTAGAGAAGTATCATAGCCTTCCTTAAACATAAGAGCTTCAACATCCACAACGCAGTTTACAACTGATGTACTGAAGGGCTTCTACGAGAGCGGCGAGTGACATAATGGTAATTCGACAGAAATTGAAAGCTGGCACTTCAGAACGAGTAGGACGCATTAACCCTACAGGCATTGCGGACAAAAGACTAACAGAGGTTTCCGACTACAATGAGGCTTATGATGACAAAATAGGGATCTCCTGACTACAGCTACAAAGCTTCCATCCGTATGGCCAATCTATATATATATATATATATATATATATATATATATATATATATATATATATATATATATATATATATATATATATATATATATACATATATATGTGTATGTATATATATTTAAATTTATGTATATATATATGTGTATGTATATATATAAATTTATATATATATATGTATATATATATATATATATATAATATATATATATATATATATATATATATAAATTTTTATATATATACATATATATATATATATATATATATATATATATATATATATATATATATATATATATATATATATATATATATATATATATATATATATATATATATATATAAAAAAGTGCAATGCCCATACTCAGGAGAATAGTAAGACAACTGTAATAGCGAAATCCCCTCTGGCGTAAAACACTTTTGTAAGAAACAAAAATAGCAACAACGTTTATGATTATAATAATGACATTGTCAAATTATAAGCCCTATAGAGCAATTACCAAGAAAAGAATTAATTCGAATTTTCCTTCTTATATTCACTTAACTTAAACGAAAAAACAAAAAAATAAAAGCAGCCACAAAAGTAGTTCAGAATCTAAACATTTTCTGTCTAGATGGTAATCCTCGGCGAATAACCCTACCCCATGAAAATGTGAACCTAAGGTAAAGGGATACGATAAATGCGAACATACACATAAATCCAAGGTAAAATATAAGCAAATAAAGCGACTATAAAATCACTGGGTTAAAAGGGTTACTGTTCGAGAAGTTGTAGTATTCAAACTTGAATGTCAACCACACAGAAATAATGGTAAAGAAAGATAGTTTGAAAAATAGTTATTACCCATAACTGTTTTGATTCTATAAACGAAATAAATACTTTGTATTTTCATTTGAAGTACATTTGTCATCTGATTTAAAAATTTATCTAGTGTAAATCCACAAGCAATATTTAATGTTTTCGGTGTTGGCAAAGTTTACACAGGGGTTTTACAATTGACAAATCGATGCGGTGAAAATGTGGAATCCGTTTCTCAAGAACTTCGCAAGCGGACGGGGTACTGACATATTTATTGAATTTAAAAGGTGAAAAGTGAAAAGACTAATTTGTTAAAAGACAATCTATTAAAGTTCAATGCTGTTATCGTAAATATCTGATGACTACTGAAATTTGTTATTGAGATCTTGCGCTTATTTCGTTCTTGTGAGAAACTAACTAGGGAAATACGAATGAGTAAAATTCCTATTTTAAACCTACAGGGAAACGATTAGCATAAACGACTAACAAATATCATGTTGCTGCATGGATAAATAGATAAATAGGATTTCTTGTTAGTCCTTGAATACGTCAATGCAACAAATTCCACGATCCCGAGACATTCGATTCTGAAATGCCCTCTAGTGAGTACATGACTCTTCAGAAATAGATTTCATCAAGGGGGGAAAAAAAGACTAAATGCAAAAAATTAATGACTCTCATATGAATTACTGTGACCAAATATATGGATAAGCGGAACAAGTGATCTCACAAAAAAAGATATTCGATCAAGAGAAATGACGAGGAAATGATTCAAGAACTGTCCAAGTAAGTGATTGCGCTATTAGAAAAAAAAAAGCATTTCTGAAAATTACATGTTATGTACCAGCTTCTAGTCATGCATTCTATAACAGTACTTTTGAAAGGTACTTGAGGCGAATATGTTTTTTGTGTATCTTTGTTTATCAGTGCATAGCTCAATTCTGGAGCAATTCTATATTTTTCCTTTCTGATCAATAAACGCTTTTACCTCTTCTCCAAGTACTCTTTCCACACGTATTTTCATCACCTTTTTTTCCTTTTCTTTATAGGCAGCTATTTCGGCCACAAATCCTTTAAGGCCATAGAAGGAGTCTATCCTACTCTTTGCTAAACTGCTCACATTTATCAGACTCCCACTTCCGGTATTTAATATGTGGCATTAGTAATCTTCGAATGGCACAGCTTCTGACTTCATCTTTTCCTTTATTGACGTGCTTTTGAGTTCTCGTGTAGTCCCAGTTTCCAACGGTTAATATCTTCAAACCTTTGAGTTTGGTCGGCCTGTCATTTTCGTTGGGGGTTAAGTCGACGCTTTTTCCTTTTCTAGTTCATTAAAGTTTGAACTAGACAAGGTCGTCAAATTATCACGTTTCCCGTTACTAGCCTCATAACCTTGTCGACCCTGGTTGAGACCCACCACAAGCACACACAAACGTTTGTGAGTTTGTGGGTCTATCTTCCATCACGGGAATAAGATGATACAAACTATGAACAGAGTATATATGGCCACGAGAAAACTGTTTCAATTTCTTCATTGCTATAAACCCTGTTTTATATATTTATATATATATATATATATATATATATATATATATATATATATGTATATATATATATATATATATATATATATATATATATATATATATATATATATATTATATATATATATATATATATATATATATATATATATATATATATATATATATATATGTGTGTGTGTATAATATGTGTATAGATAGGTGTATGTGAAAGATTTAAAACGGAAAGATGAAAGAGAGGACTATAAAATTAATGGAATTACAAGCGAGTTGTTGCGATAATGTAGTGTCACTGCTATGACGTGGTTTTACCAACGGGTGATAGTTATGTTTAGATAAGGGAAAGGTTAGAAGTGGAAGGGTGAAAGAAATAATTATCCCTTTGCTTGAGGAAAATGTAAGATAGGTGATAGTAATGACGACATGGAACAAAATTTCTAAGTATGCCTGGGAAAGAGTATGGTACGGCTTTGATAATAGAATACTTGTAAATAATAAAAAGGACTGAAAGGGTTGTGTCAGTGCTTGTTTGGGCAATGGAGATAGGTTGTGGATTAATTACTGGTTACAAAACAGTTACATGAAACAGGAAAAACTCCAAGTGGCATACAGTGACCTAAAGCAATTGACAGAGGTGTCAGGTAAAGGTGCTTAGGCTTTACGGTACAGAAGGTAATTTTTTGGAGAGCGCCGACAAGATTTTTATGAAGACAGAGGAGCATGTAAGATTACGTAGACCTGAAATGTCTTTTTATGTAAAGCTGGGTCTCAAACAGTAGTGCTGCTGTCCTCATGAGTGTTTACAGCTATGAGATACAGAGCTTTTGTCCCGGTGTTTTTCCTGAATAACTTTTTTCTGTGCATTTAACAAAGATATTACTTAGCCATATACTTTATCCATACCTAATTTTAGCATTCTTTATTACTTATATTAGATAAAAGTATATTCATATATAAAATAAAGTATATAACACTAATATGGGTTCAAAGTTATATAAACATATGACATCCCGACTCCTCCCATGATGACGACAAACAGGTGTCTCTGAAATTCTGATAATATTCGTATATACGTTATGATATAACTATGGTTCCCCGCTTCGTTCCCTATTGCTGCCTCCTTACCTTCAAGTTTTTTTGTTTTGATATCGTCGGTGAGCTATCGGGTCTGGTTGGGCAGCGAAGGTATATATTTTTGGAGTCGACGTTGGTCGAGTTTTTGAGCAGCATATATATATCGTAGAGGTGGGATACCATGAGGTAATGTGATGCTCATCATATTGATACAGAAGGCGGAGGCTGTCCTGACGTCTCCATCGGGTTTTTCTGGTTTATATTTTTGTCCCTGTCGCAGCTGAGGGCTATGGAGGACGTATGTTTGGTTTTTTTTCTGCCTGCTGTTGTTTATTTTTGCCTTTTTTTGTTTAATGCTACTTTTTGTTTATTTAACTTGCTTTTGTTTAGTGCTGCCTATTGGCTTATTTTTGTATATGGTTTATCTTTTACCAGACCTGATAAATATTGTAAATAAATTAATTTTAAGTTCATTTTATTGTTTTTTGTTGTTTTCCCTCCTTTGTTTGTTGCATCTGCCGTAACTTTTTTTCTATTAAAGATTTAACGACCCAAAGATATTACTGGCGGGGTTGTTACGCATTGAGGATCATGAGTGTAAAAAAAAAAAATATAATCTTTTTTTTTTCTTTAGGTGGGGAGGTGTCACGTTAATGATTTTTGCGGGAACTGCTGGTTCCCCGCTCGTTCCTTTGTGGATTGCTGCCTCCTTACCTTATTTTTTTTGTTTTGATGTTCTTGAGCTGCCGTTTTCTTTCGCCAAAAGCAGTAGTCGATTCATAAAAATAAAATAAAGAGGTGGAGTGTGACCATGAGTAGTCGTGTGACCACGAGCTGCTCATCTTTGATGACAGCGTGACACGTCTAATCGGGGTTTTATGGTTTGTTTTTTGTCCCTGTCAAAGTTATGGAGGACGTGACGTAAAATGCTACTTTGACGTCCTTTTGTTTAGTCCCTTTTGGCTTATTTTTTGTATTTATGGTTTATCTTTTTTACCAGACGACAAATATTGTAAATAAATTAATTTTAAGTTCAGTTTTTGTTGTTTCCTGAAATTTGTGAATGAATATTCCTGAGTATATTAAAGTCAAGACTTCATTAAGAATTCAAGAATGGCGGCTATAATAAGTCATTGTTCCCGTGGTTGCAGGACAGCTTTTGTGATTCGACTTGCACAATTGTTTAGATGTGAGGAGGCCCGTGGCAAACCCTACGTAAGCTTGAACAGGTAAATGAATAATAGGGCCCTTTTTTGGGTAAGGAGTACACCTGGAAATCCAAGGCTACCAAGTTTCCGTCATTTGTTGACTTCCATAAGATGCAGAAAGATAATTATATATGCTCTATAAAACAATAGTTGTTGATTTCTTACCAAAATATAACTTGCAGAACAACACTAAAACTTGCTTTGCCAAAAAAAAAAAATGTCATGGATTATGATACATCACTGAATGACCTCTATAGCTCCCAGTGCTTGGCCTTAGCCCGAAACGCCATAATCCACCCATTGATTATAATGTCAAATTTCCTCATATGTAATTATGGTAAATAAAGGATCCATGTAAGGGCATGTCATTTCATATGATCGCTCCTGTCCTCTTTGTGACAGAGTACAACAATGGCTGAATTGTAACATTATAATGAAAGTTGTTTTCGTATTCCACAGAATATTACCGGCATGGTAGTTCGATTGTTGGTAAAGCTTTTAAATACCAAGATTGCTTGCACACTAAAAAGTATAAGTATATTCGGTCCTTCAATTGGCTCACTTGAATTCTTAATTGAAAGTGATGAATTGGCATATCATCCAATTACGACCCATAATAAGCAACTGTTTGTCTCTAAGATTAGACCAAGTCATTCTGGACTCATAAAACCTGATAATAATAAGCGAATGAAAATATTAACAGTAATTAGCTGCTCGTACATTATGCAGCAAAAGTCAAGCAACCATTTATTTTTCCCCTTTTTCGGACACCAAGAGTACAATAAAATGAATCCACCTAATTGCAAACAGTAACATGGGTTACAGAACAAAAATAGCCTGTAGAAGATGGGTTACTAAATACTACTACTACTACTACTACTACTACTACTACTACTACAAGGTGTAAACAAGGGGTACTGGTTGCATTTCATTGTTGCCAGAGGTTGAGACTTTTTCGCGAATAGCCAATTCTCCATCGAGGAGGCAAGTTAATGACGTCATAAGTTACGTAATTTTATCTTCGAAAGACATTCCCCCGAGTTTGCTGGCGATGTCTACAAGAAGTCGATGTTACTCTTATAATTACCAGAATTATGCAACTTTCACAGTCAAAAATTAGGTAGGGATGTAAGATACCCTGTGACAAAGTGTCATCTTTGTCAGGTACGTTGATAAAATTTTATTCCGGAAAAACACCGGGACACCGGCTGTGAATCTCATAGTAGTAAGTTTATTATTATTTGGGAAGTCAAGAAAATGACAGATGAAAAGTAAGTTTGCATGACAAGGAAAGGTGCACTGATTGGTATATGGGTGTCTCAAGTCTGCAAATAATACAGTGTTAATTGATGCTAATAAAGTGAAGAGGTGTCAGACTGAGAGTTCTTTTAACAAGAAAATGCGGGACGAGCATCTTGGCAAGTATACAGTTTTCAGGGCAAATTGAAGAGTTGCTAAGGTGGTACAATGAATGTTGTATAGACGGTAAAAATAGGATGAGGTTCATTCATTTTGGATAAGTCCTTGTTTATCATAAAACAAAATTAAGTTACTTGCCCGCGAATAAAAAAAAATCATACAGCAACACAATATTTATAAGAAATCAAGTTAAATTTAAAATTACTTAGATCCTTACACGAACACATGTATATATCTTGGGTGATTTAATCGAATGAGTAGAGAGGAAGACCTATAAAGTAGTGGATAAAAAGTGACAAAGGTGTTGGGATGGAAATGAATTAGTACGCCACAGTTTAAGGATACAGTTGAGTGGCTCAGTGTGTAAGGTGGATGGTAAGCTCTAATACGTATACTATTTACACTAGGGAAGTATATGATAATCTAACTGTCTTTGAAGAGGTGGTTTATTCCTGATTAAGCAGTTAAAGGATGAAAATGGCTGATTCTGGTGTCTGGCTCTTCCTGACCACTCCCTATTGTAGCAAATGGAGTATTGGTGAATGAGATAAAGATAAAAATATATATATATATATATATATATATATATATATATATATATATATATATATATATATATATATATACATATATATATCAAATACAGACTATAGATTATAAAAATTAATACTGAACAGATAATAAGCCAACAAACGTGATTCCAGCATCACCTAAAAGCTAGTTGGCAACATGATATAACAGTCACGTTTTTCCTCTTGAAAGCACTGATTACAATCAACTCCACACGCATTAAGGTTATTATCCAGGATTCGACAGTACCTATATTAACAGATACCTGAGAACCTGATATACATACATAAACTATCATAAATGCGACGCAACACAAGGTATGGTGAATTTTGCATGAAATTATATACATACACACGATGTAATTGTAATACCCACCATGCCCTCTTTACAGCTCGACTTCTTCTCATTTTTTTAAATACGCCTGTCACTACAAAACCTAAGATTCA
>NC_089762.1:27178390-27190890 GCF_040412425.1 Macrobrachium rosenbergii
CTTCCATCTGCAAAATACAGTCATTTCTTAAACGTATTTATTTTCGTGAACATTTTATACTAAAGGTTTGATCTTTTAAAGCAGTAAAAAATCTTTCCACGTATCTCAATATTAGATCATTTTAATACTGTTCTTTCTGTCGCTATTCAATTCCAGTATAACCTGGAATCTTCACTCTTCTTTTTCTTTTTCCTATTTACTATCACTCTCTTCTTCCTTCTGCTGTCCCTCCTCCCCCTCCTCTACACCCCTACTCCTTCTTCCTCCGTCTAATCTTCTTCCTTGATCCAGGTATTAACACTTCAACGAGATCCACTTTATGATACCTTGACCCCAAGGCCTCAAGGCGAAGAGCACTGGATGCTCTTCCAAAAAGGATCGGCATTACTAAGCACCTATTCATTACTATCTTTATATTTCTCTTCGTTCCTCAAAGGATCGGATCCTCTGAAAGTGCCTGGAACTTTTCAAATTTTTGCCAAAAGCTGTTAACGCTTTCGTCTGTGTGCTTTAGAGAGGGAAAATCACTCGCCAGCAACGCATTCTTACAAGCTACTGCGTAAGCATCTAAATGCAAGTGACTACGTATATATGTATGTATGTACGTGTTTTATATATATATATATATATATATATATATATATATATATATATATATATATATATATATATATATATATATATATATATATATATATATATATACTGATGGAGCTAATCTTCATTTTTCAGCGACACGTGCGTTTCTCCACCGAGGTTACAAACCACCACAATCTAATGACTACCAAGTGAGTAATTATATGCTTATATACACACACACACACGTATATATATACATATATAATTTAATCTTCATCAGCGACACGTGCTATTCTCCAAAAACTACTAAGTGAGTTTCTATTGATTTTGTTTTAAATTTTAACTGACCCAGACAAATACTGGTCTCGACTGGGTCAGCAAGAAACATTTCAAATGTTGCTAAAGATTTTGTTTTTTAAAGTTCAAAATGTTTTTAACAAAGTTTATGATATCTTGACTGGAGTCACAAGATACATTTATGCAAATGTATGCTAAATATTTATATTGTATTACAGCAAGTTCAAAATATGTTTTTAATATGTTTATATATATCTATATATATACATATATATATATATATATATATATATATATATATATATATATATATATATATATATATATATATATATATATATATATATATATATATATATATATATATATATATATATGTGTGTGTGTGTGTGTGTGTGTGTGTTTTGCGTCTTTATAATATAATGAAAAACGAATAAAAACCATTTTCAACTTGATGTAAAAAACTAAATTTTTTTTATTGAGATGATATCCAGCATTTGGTGGGTGTTATTTCATATTAAGAAAGTAAATTATTCTAAGTTCTTGTTGCTATAAACTAACGATGTTAGGTAGAAGCTATGGCTGACAAAGGTAATATACCTAGTATATATCATTTGCTGCAAAAAAACCATCTTCATTTATCTCCTCATTAACGATGTTAATCAATTAGTAACTAATATTGCCAAAAGGTATGGTTCAACTGAATAAATAATTTCATAAATACAAATTACCTTATCAAAACATTTATAGCGATATTTTCCAAAAAATCATATTATTCATAAACCATCAACTTTTCAACTACATACACTACTTTTCTCTTGAATATCCTGCTTTGTCTAAAAGATGCCCATTATACTAACAAACGTGCTTTATCAGCTTTGCAAATTACCACTTCACGAATAATTTATTCAGGATGATAAAACACATCATTTCCGCACAGCAGCTGTCACCATTAGCAACAGGCAATTTTATCAAGGAATTTATCTGTTACAAATAACTTTCCAAAGATATCAGGCTTTATTAAAGAATCATTTACGAATTGTTTTAAAATAAAAAATGTACTAATTATCAAGACCAAATAATTCAAGTACTGAGTCACTTAATTCACTTACAAAAAAAAAAAATTCCGTAACGTCTACCTAATAGCTAAACTTTGGTTCATGAAACAATGCTCCATTTAACTTTCAACGGAATTATTTTCCTGTGGAAACTCTGTACCGAAATACTTAAATTTACGGTTCCTCTTCCATTACTCTAGAAAGTGGAGTAAAATAAGATTAACATATCAACAATCCGATTAAAAAATATAAATAATTAGTAAAATTGTGTATATAAACTTGATAAATATTGATAAAACAGCCTAAATTTACGATGTGAAACAAAATGGCAGTAGAAGGAAACTATTATAGAGATTAAATACTGAAATGAGAAAGAATAAGAATCATATAAAAATAAAGTGAAATAACTGAACGCATAAAATTTAGATCTAAATATTATAATGATAATAATATTATACAAATAAAGAAAAATACCATAAGGACATATTTCTTATAGCACCTTACGAAGTAAGGATACATTCAACATCACCTTGTCTCAACATCTCTTTGTATCAGACTCCCATTCCGTGAAATCATACATAAAAACAAATAATAATAATATGAAACGCAATATATATTTCTATAATTTTCCAGCATGTAATATTAACAGAATGATAGAATCATTGGCCCAATAAAAGTAAAATGCCTCTCTTATGATCAAAATTGCTTTTATGCGGTAATTCTTTACGGTAAGCGTGTGTAAATAATAATAATAATAATAATAATAATAATAATAATAATAATAATAATAATAATAATAATAATAATAATAATAATAATAATTTCAACTACACAAACCCTAAAATAAAGACCAGACTCCAATAATATTTTGACGACAAATGATAGAGATATACTTTCATCTATAAGATTACAAAATAAAACAGTTTTAACAATTTTACTTGGAAAACCAGTATGATAGTTGAGTACGTTCTCGAAAGTTATATGTAGTCCTTCAATTTACTGTATTTGAACCCATACTTAGTAATAATAATGCTGCTAACGTAAAAAAACACTTCGCGTAACTGGACAATAAACATTGTTAGATCAGCAATTTGGCAGGTAACATCTAAGGACATACACAACCGTCGGCATGTGACATTCACTCTATATCTTATGCAATATCTTTCAAAGAGTAGACCTAAGATATATACGCTCACACTACCCAAAACAAGGAATGGGGGCTAGCAATCTCGTTCCCAGTAACAATCTGGTTACTTGGAATCAGTGGTAATATTCTGTGGTTCCACGCAATTTACAAGAAGTATATTTTATAACAAAGAAATAAAAAAATTAAGTGAATATTTAAAACTGAAATCTATATATCATATATATATATAAATTATAATATACAAGTACACGTACACGCGTACACACACACGTATATCATATGTATATATGCATATATATATATATATATATATATATATATATATATATATATATATATATATATATATATATATATATATATATATATATATATACTGTATATATATATAAAATGGATGTATGTGTGTTCCAGTATAACTCTTAAACGCAATGAGCAATTTCAACCAAACTTGGTAAACATATGTCTTACTATCTAGTAAAGAATTCTGTGGGGGTAAGACATCACTAGCATAAAAGGGCACCAAAGGGGGTGGGGGTGGGAAGGGCTTCCTGAAACGGGGCTGGTTCTGTGTGTAGACTTAGTAACTACATGAACTCTGCGGGTTTATCATACCTCATTTCGGTATACATAAGACCTACTATCTGGAAAAGAATACTGTGGGGGTAAGACATCACTGGCATCATAGGGGGTGGGGGTGAGAAAGGGGTGACATGTAAAAATAACCAAAAACGACAGATATCAGTGTCTAGTCCATAGTTCTGGAGGTCACTGAAATGAATACTGACACTCCCGATGTCCTTTAAGTCCAAGTTCAGCCCCGATAGAAAGGGGGTTAGGGGGGGTGAGGAGGGGTGAAACATAAAATGTCAAAAATGTTGGGCAATGTAACTGAAGCAACTTTCTTAACATGAAAGAGAGAGAGAGAGAGAGAGAGAGAGAGAGAGAGAGAGAGAGAGAGAGAGAGTCTATTGGCTGCCATTCAGAGTTTTTTCCCGGGCAGCGCTGAGTTGGTCAGCTAGATATATATATATATATATATATATATTTTTGTGTGTGTAAATATATATATATATATATATATATATATATATATATATATATATATATATATATATATATATATATGTAACTGAAGCAACTTTCTTAACAGGAGAGAGAGAGAGAGAGAGAGAGAGAGAGAGAGAGAGTCAGAGAGAGAGAGAGAGGAGAGAGAGTCTATTGGCTGCCATTCAGAGTTTTTTCCCGGGCATGAGTTGGTCAGCTAGTATATATATATATATATATATATATATATATATATATATATATATATATATATATATATATGTGTGTGTGTTTGTGTGTGTGTAAATATATAATATATATATATATATATATATATATATATATATATATATATATATATATATATATATATATATATATATATATATATATATTTATATATGTTTGTATGTTTATTTTTATATTATTGGGCCCTGAAAATGAAAGATATCAATGAGTTAGCACACACAGGAAAAAATTGGACACCTCATCATACGCTACACTGAAAGCGTAAAAAACGGGTTATCAGTTTCGGACACGACTTCCACAAAATATACACGATCCATCTGGAGAGAAACTTCATCTGGAAAACCATCATAATAATAAGTCCAACTGGACACTTTTTTTATAATGTTCCCTCGTGGTCAGTATCACCCCGATCACCAGGTGGCTCTCTCTCTCTCTCTCTCTCTCTCTCTCTCTCTCTCTCTCTCTCTGTGTTAGTCTGTTAGTCTGTCCACCAGAGATGACCGCGGTTTCAAAGAGCCATATTTACTAAATTACCCTTTCATTTGGTGTCTGTACTCCTCAGGTCTTTTGGCGAATATTATGGTGGGCATAAATGTGAGCAGTGTTCCTAGGTGTCGCTGACAGTTTTTGTAAGTCTATTTACATTTTATTCTCCTTTCTTATCAGGGACACTCAAGAAAATAGGTGGATAACGGAATGCTCAAATTCTCTTTAAATAGCCAGTTACTATGAGTTAAAAGGCAGATTGATTGAATGGCAAGGACACGGTGTTATAAAAATTAAATTTGAAATCTACATGATTGTGCAAAACCCTACCGGTTCTCGCCAAAGTTTCGTCTTCCAACTGACATTTTGAATGATGGAAATCTTGTTCAATAATATCGCCCTCTATCAAAAACAAACATGTAAAAATATCTAACGAATCAACCTCTCCACCAATACGCATGGAATACACTGGATCAAATACAATGAAGGAAGATTGATATTTGTCTACATAAGATAAAAACTTTTTACTTGTTTCTGTGAATACGGACATATGAATTACGCAAACATCAACTTCCCTCACTCACTCCCTTCCATTTTTATTTTTTTTTTCTTTTTTGACCGGAACGACCACTTTTAATATTTATGGAACTGACCGCACCTCCCTTAAATGTAGTACTAATACCAGCAGGTCATTTGCGGTTATTTTAACCCCCTTAATTCCCATTCATCTCGGTAATGGACCAGCATCATCTGGAGAAGGGCTAAAAAATATAAAAATACAGAAATTTATAGGCCTATGGATGTCAGCATTTCCCTTTTCCTTTTGGTGTGTTAATACCGTAGTAAAAAAGGAATAGGCCCAACAGGAAAAATGTAATTATTAAGGCAAAAAATAACCATAAGCCTATAAAAATTCTTTTTTATATTACACTGTCAAATGGGAGAAAGTCATCAAGGGGAAAAAAAAGACATCCTAACGAATAGACGCCTAAATTAATGGGGAACATTGATTTTTTTCATGTAGCATTTAGCGCAAATTAACGCCTCTAAAAAAATTCTTAACGAACACTGAGAACAGAAAGAGAAAGAGAAAGAGAAAGAGGAAAAAAAAAAGTTTCTTCCGCTACAATGATGGTCACTGGAAAGGGGACTGTCTCTTTCTCTCCCCAAACAGGTCGTTAACCAATGGCAATTCAGAGACATCATAACTACCGATTTCCGTCATTACAGGGCATATTCAACCAGCTGATTAACCCTATTGTGACTTGATTACCACCTGACAGCCGGTGGAAGCGGTTTCTCCAAATTCTACACTCGCGCTGGAGCAAGCATCTTCAAGCCATGCCCGAGACAAGTTGGGGTTGGACAAGGTGGATGGAAGTTACCCCTCGAGTTAAGGAGGTAGGATGGGACTTCAAGAGCAGGGGGGAGGGGAGGGGCAGGAGGAGGAAGAGAGGAAAAGGGGATAGGGGGATAATTTTCCTGATAAAAAAAGGTGAAGTGAATGAAGAGGCGATAATAACGGACACGCAAAGACAAAAGGAAATGATGTGCGAAGGTGGAAGGCGGTAATTGAGAAAAATAACTGTCTTCTTTGTTGAGTGGAATGAATTAAATATGACAAATTCTTCCCCGGTAAGTAATTAATATCTATATTCTTTTATGTAATTCATAACAAAAAATAAAATGAATGTTACTGATTTCATTCCTCTATAAATCTACGAGCTATATTCAAACAGATGCATCCCTCGTCCGTTTCAATTCTAAGGATAAGGAAAATATGCATGCTTGTATCTATAATTCTAGTCAAACATGCATACAATATTTTATAGCACTGAATGAATAACTGGTGTTTGCAATCTTGTCTACATTTAACTTGAGTATATTCTTGCATGCATCAGCATCACTTATGTTTTGTCCACGCCTTTCCCACTTTTGACCACCAAGTTAATCAATTATGTTGCAAAAGGTAATCTGATACACCAAGACAAAAAAAGAAAACGGAGAAAAAACAAGATTAAAGAGAACTCGGGAACCGCTTTGAATAAACGCATACTAACAGTGATCATGATGACGATGAAGACGACGGCGATGATGATGATGAGGAAGAAGAAGAAATAATGATTGGCGATGCTATTATAATGAATACCCACTTCAATCATTGTCGGGCATTTCGGCCTCGTGGAAGAGACCAAAATGATATAGGGTTCCACACGACCGCTTCTTTTCCCGACGACTCCAATGCAACAAGGAATGTTTATAATGGTGAGTGATTGCGTGAACAAGGGGTCATTAATATGCTAAACATCAGGTTGGGTTCGGTAGGAGCTGTTTGTGGGGAGACGTAGTTGGGGGGAGGGGAGGGGATAAGAGCGGGCTAGGGCTACAAAGAGTTCCTCAACGTCTTGGCCTAAAAGTCCTCCTCCGGGAAGGCCGTGGCAGCCGCCCGTGCGACCCTCTGAGGAAAGGAAGGACGTTCCAGGCTAATGGCGCAGAAGGAGGAGAAGAAGAAGTCGTGATGCAAGGCAACTTTATCGGCTGCTCCATTGCCTCTCAGTCTCGAACGGGTGAATAATTTATGCATAAATTAAACTTGATAAAGATCGTGTGTGTGTTTCATTATCTACTCTGCCTCCGACCTCTATTATCCTCTTCATCTAAATAATCACATCCCTCATGCAAACCATGTAAAGCCAATTACTCTCAATTTTCCCATCAATCTTTTCTGTTATAAATCACTCCACGGCCTGTCATAATAAGTACTGCTTGAATATGAGGTACCGGCGTATTTCTTCTCGGATCGTATGGCTGCTCTATTATAGAAATACATTAAATGCCCCCTGCAACCTTTCGACTGCAAATCGCGTTGGAAGCATATGATACAGAAGCTTTTATAAGCCGTCTACGCCGATGTCCGTTTTGTGACAGCAGCTTAACAAGTATATGTTTCAATTAAGATATACTTCTTTTATAACAACTCCAGTACACTAAACTCAAAAAATAAACTAACAATTACTCTTCTTCTCCTGAAAAGGTTGACAGATAAGGTGCCCTATTCTTGAAATATGGACACGTAATTCATGCGCCACTAGTAAATGGACTACAGCTGACCATAGCATGCCAAAAACCCTTCTTCTGGGCAGCCAGAGAACTAACACTAACAGACACAGTAATCGACAGCAGAGGGACTCAGCGAAACCACTTCCTAACTGGAGGGAGAAAACAAAATCGATAAAAAAAAAAAGGAAACTGACACTTTTGTGACTTCCCATTTAAGGTCTCAACCCATGTTCTAACATCGTCGGCTTCCTTTCTCTCTCTCTCTCTCTCTCTCTCTCTCTCTCTCTCTCTCTCTCTCTCTCTCTCTCTCTCTCTAAAAAGAAATCTGTTCCCTTCCTCATAACAACCATCTCTTATCCATCACGGAAGAACACCATCAATAACACGCTGATAATCAATGCCCAGGAGATAATGAAAACTCGCATATGCAAATCACCACTTGAGAACCACATAAATCACAGAATGCGAGACCTCTGGATTTCAACTTAGTAGTCGATATTATGACTGCCCCTGGGACGCCTCCAGGATGCGCACGGATCTTAAAATGTGGCCAGGGGATGGGAGGGGATCTGGGGAGGAAGGGTTGATAAAAGAGGAGGAATAAGGACAGAAGAGTTGATCGAGTAGGAGGGATAAAAGGAGAGAACGCTGGTCTTTAGGGAGGGATGGGGATCGTTCGAAGGATCAATAGTGGAGGAAAGATTGGTTATTAGAATAATGAGGCAACCAAATTTTTTTCCCTATACCCTTCCCCCCTCCCCTTCTTTATTCCACCCAATAAAAAAAGAGAGAGAGAAAAAAAAAAAAGAGGGACAGCTTACCTCGTAATGAGCGAGCGATGCAAGAGGTCTATCATTTTCAAATCATGATGCTTAGCTCCGAGAGAACAACGTTTAATTTAAATAAGTAGAGTTGCGGTGGATTAATACACTCTGACCACCTGAGAATGAAGGGCCTGCCTTTTTACCTCATCGCAGCCTTCCCATTAGAAACATGTTAAGGATCTATTCCCACGGTGGAGAGAGAGAGAGAGAGAGAGAGAGAGAGAGAGAGAGAGAGAGAGAGAGAGAGAGATTTCACAAACGTTACTAGGAATTTGTATGCGATATCTAAGGTTAACAGATTGCCACACACTGCAAGTCATCGTGTTTTTCTTGCCTTACAATTATCTTTTTAATGCCATTAACTGAACAAATGAAGGAATATTTAAATTTGAAATGAATTTTTAATCCGTGTCACCAAATCCGGTGATTTCTGCAACGGGTCAATATCTGTTAAGGACGGTAGTTCTTTGTGAACCTTTGGTAAGGAAGAGACCTTAACAGATATAATTTTTTTAATTCAGAAACCAACGCAATGATTCATAAGTTATTTTGTTAATTGATAATGCTGTTTAATAACCTGCAACTTTCTCAGGTACCTATATTATAAATCTTTATTCCTTTATGCATACTATCCAATAAACATCGTTTTTATTGATTTTTTCCAACTTCAGATGGCTTTATATCTATATTAGTTGTTGTTCTATCAGAGTATTCTACCAATGTATGAGTACTGTATATCCTAATTCTACATTTTTAAGAATCTTGCTTCTGATAAATCTATTTCCGTTAAAATTTTATAACTTCAAGTTTGAGAATTGTCGGTTAAAATCTTTAAAAAGAGAAGTTACAAGGTTTCCAGTATAACGGTACTTGAAGGAGTTAAAATCTAATTTAAGGTTAAATTGTAATATTTCAAAGTATCGAAAATTTCCTTGCAAGGAGCAACTTCGTTTCCGTAGATTTCTTTTCAATGAAAAAAGAAAAAGAACAAATGGAACATTACTAAAGGCCTTGGAAAGTAAAATAACCTCCAAAACAAATATCATATCAAAACACTTAAATTCTGATAAATAATAACAACAACATTTACGGCAGCAGTGTGAAGTAAATTTGAATAACCATTTTCGTACGTCAACAAAAATAAAAAATATCAAACATCTAAATTAGTGTCGTAGAAATTTTGATTTACATCTACTTATCAATGGCTCTTTGAGTTTGCATTCTCTATATTATCAACAAACGAAGCGAGAGAGAGAGAGAGAGAGAGAGAGAGAGAGAGAGAGAGAGAGAGAGAGAGAGAGAGAGAGAGAGAGAGAGAGTTCAAATAAGGGGTTTTTACATGCTGAAGAGGAAAATCATTGGCCGTCATCGTGCTGTAGAATTTACTTCTTGGCTTTTTTCTTTAGGTGAACACGAGAATAGGAACGCCAGTGGACAGGGTTATATTTTGGAGTGCACACTGAAGCCCAGAGTTCGGACAGCCATGGAATGTGTCTTAAAAAAAAAGTACGAAATCTAATTATGATAAGTGCCGGCTATTATGCGATTTTCAAAAAGTCAAAATAGGGAAGAAAATGGTAGTATGCCTTTAAGCCAGGTACAAAGTGAGTTCACATTATTGAAGAGAAATTGGGATAAAAGACGGTAATTTATCGTCGCTGATCGGAAAATAGCCTGATAAGTGACAAATCGGAAAACAAGAATAAAATTCATCCATGCGTGAATACAAATGGACCCAAATTTTTTATCATACGAAAACCATTGATTATCAAAACGGTTAACAAAAATTATTCATTGGATAATGGCGTATTAATCTTACCACTGTTATCACAATCAGAGGCAGTTTCTTGAAAGAGACGGGAGTAAAAAAAAACAGGCTTTTTACATCACATTCCATACGGGGCTTGTAAATCGTTATTATTTCCTTTTTTTCACAAGAAAATAGAAACTGGCAAACAGGAAAACATGCAAGATGACAGACATGCCGTTAAACATGGGAAAATCAAAGGAACACTGAAGAAAGCAGAGTTGCGATTTCAAGTAGCTGAAAGGAGTCATGTAACAAAATGAATCTTAAAACATAAGCGTTTATTCAGGCGATGGCTCAGGAATGGTAATTGTAGGGATATAGCTAAACCTTATCTAAATCTAGGGTGCCACACCTTAGCTAAGATATATTCGATGCCGCAGTGGGCCGTAGCCTTTTATTTATATTCCGCTCCGCCCTCGCTTAGAATCGTTGTCACTACCCGAGAGAGAGAGAGAGAGAGAGAGAGAGAGAGAGAGAGAATCATCTTCTTCCATAAGCTACATTTGATCATCTGAAATCTAATCACTTGTTGCCGTCAAAAGTCCATCTTCGGTGAAATTTTCAAAAAGCCACAAATAACTATGCGTAATCCGCAAACAGCCAGACCGACCAACAAACACCTGAAAAAAAAAACTCATCAAGCATCAACTCGTAGAGTTAATAACAACCTCATAATGAACAGATGGGAAGCCAGCTTAAAATCATATAGTGGATTTGAAGTTAGGCTTATTTAATCATTTGAAAAGTAAGACTACATTGTTTGAAAATTCTACGGTCTGTAAGTTCAAACAAAAGGCTACGCAATTCTTACTGATACGTTATCCATGCCGGTGCCAAGTTTTAAGCTGTCATTCGTCTATGAAGGCTACAGATACACGTTTACTGACAATTCCATTACATTACAGTCAGATTGCACGTAATCCCATCTAGCATCACACAGTAGCAGGCTCCTCGAAATTAATTCTATGTCTAATGCTCCAACAGGAGAGTGGAACATTCAACAACAGTACATAATTGAAAATTTAACTGACCCCTAAATTTTAATCACAGCTGACTCTGTGGAGTTTATATGATCTCTAACGTTTCGTGACCATAAAATATATCTGAAGCCAGATGTTCTTAGACAACAGTATAAGGAATGCCTATAGAACCTACCAATACATAATGGTAAAAGTTTCTGGAAATGCATTAGAGTATAATGTTTCATCACAATAGATTCCAAGGAACTCATCTGACGACGTCAAACGCTATATTGCTTATATTCTTGGAAAACTGAATAATGCTTCATTTTTCCACGGTAGAATTCATGGAAATCTACCAATAAATACCTTGTATTATAACACGGTATAATTCACAAAATCCAACTTCGGTCTAACATTTTCTCACAGAACCTATGGAATTTAAAAAGTACCTTGCATTATATCACAAGAAACTGTGCAATTCATTTCACTTCTAGCTTTCCTGCCATTTCTCGTACGCCACTATGCTCTAACAGACCTGAATTCAAAGTACTGAACATAATTCTAGTTTTACAGAACAGCAGACTTGAATTATACGAGTATTTAACAACATCATGGAATTCAATAAATCTTCGGAATCGCATAAATTCAGATATGAGTTGAACCCATACCAAACCTTAATAATTAATGTAAAATTCTGGAATTTAACTAATGAATCATGTTTAAGCACAAGTGACTTCTTGGATAGCAACTTATGCCTAACATTTCATTACAGAGGACTCGTGGAATTCAACGAACGCCATTCATTCTAATTACAAGACTTCTTGGATTTAAACTAACGTGCACGGTAGTTGAATTCCGGATACCTGTAGTGCCGAGTACGTGTTACGTTGTACCTCTACAGGCTTTTGGGAACTCTACCAATGCTCAATTCTCTATTAAAATATACACCTTTTGTTTTATTACAACAGACTTCGATGAGCT
>NC_089762.1:27195890-27218390 GCF_040412425.1 Macrobrachium rosenbergii
CGCACGTCCTCCGCTCTACAAATATTGGGCTACTATTTTAATTACTCTTGCTTTGCCCCAGTGGGTTCGTTAGAGACACCCACAAATTTGATTCCTAAACGTAAACGTTAGCTAACATTTTTTTTACTTACAATATATCCCCAGCTTCCTTGATGATAATTTTACATCAGAATTACTGACAAGAAAAGCAATAATAATAATAATAATAATAATAATAATAATAATAATAATAATAATAATAATAATAATAATAATAATAATAATAATAATAATAATGAAAAATGTATGAGAAGTAAAGTAAGGATTTCAAATGTGAATAAATGAAAAAAGGTTGAAGCTGTTGAAATGAGATTTTGTGGTACGTGTGGCAGAGGGAGAATAATATTGAAAGCATGAGAACTATGGCGATCCGTAAGAGGGGTGTAAAGGCTAGCATAGGGGAAAGCACGCAGGATCTGTTTCGAGATGGTCTACCAGGGAGTTTTCTGAGTAGGTATACGGAACAGCTAGTGTTATGGAAGTTTTCTGCAAAGGTGGCTCATCAGATAAAGTAGGAATGTTGAACTGACCTTGAGTTTAATAATTAAATTAAAAATAATATATATTACAACTCTCTCAAATCACGACATTTCTGTCTTCTTTACTAATCATAAAAAGCGTTAGACCACTAGCATGAGGAATGTTATAAAAATTACAACATTCCTCATACTAGGAAATTAGTAATTCATACTCAAATACAAAACTTGAATAATTAATTCAATACGAATTGCCGGAATTATAAACATTGCAAAACTATTATTTATGCTTTCGCAACAAGAATTTGCAAGACTGTCGAAATTTAGATTTACTAGTATAACAAATAGAGCACAGCACGGACATGGTTTGGTACAGAAAGACTAATTCATCATACCTGGACTAAATTTGACTCTGCTGTCTATTCTATTTAAAAGAGCTGGGATTTACCAGAGTGTAAAGAACTTCGTCACAGATTTTTTTTTTTACTGTATTCTTGTACGTCTTCAATGATGTTGATTCCATCCGGTAATCACAGGTTTGACCTCCCTATCTTAAAAATCATATTGGCGTTAGTTCAACACAACCCACAATAGTAAATCTCAACATTTACCAGAAGGTTGTTAGCATTAACTTTGTGAATAACTGCAACAGGTTCCCTCCCTCCCTCACTCACTATAAAATGTAATATATGACTTCCTATAAGGGTCCCAACCTTAATTCACATAGGACTATATAACTAAGCTGATTGATGTTAAGAATGAAGACTGATGTGGCCTTACTGACACGACAAGGGAAGAAAAACGAGGTTACATAATATCGGAAAAAAGTAATCAAAGTAGAAAAAGCTGTAATTCAAAGGTTAAAATGATAGTATTTGAATTATGAGATATTATGAAGGAATTGTAGCAGTCTGAAAGACTGAGGGTACTTAAAATTGAAATATTATGAAGGAATTAGGTATTTAAAGGTAGTAAGGATAGAGGTATTCAGAATTTCAAGAACGTTTCGATTAAAAGATGTAAATAGAGAATTAATTACTTTAGAATTTAATTTCTGCGAATTTTATAATTCTAAATATTTTTAAAAGTACCAGTAGCCATAATTTTGAGTACAAGAGCGCTGAAAAGTTGAATTTCTAAACCGAACATAATTTACCGAAGTGATACTACTATAATTTTACTTTGTGAAAACTGAAAAGAATTCCTAAGAGAATAAGATGATGAACTTCTTAAGTAATGGTTTTTTCTAGCAGAGAGAGAGAGAGAGAGAGAGAGAGAGAGAGAGAGAGAGAGAGAGAGAGAGAGAGAGAGAGAGCTACAAGAGATGTTAATAATATGACTCAAATTACAGGTAGTTATTACAACAAAAAGGAATGTTTTCATCTTCAATAGTTGACTAAATAATCTCAAGACCTATTTCTATATATTTCGCTGCCTTTATTCTCGCCAAGAAGGATCAAACATTCTTTGTTCCACAAGAGGATTGAATGTGATCGATCTGTCTATATGCATGCGTAATCTGTCTTAACACTAAAATTGTTTGCGGTTAGGAGACGCGTAAATGCAGGGAAAGAGAAACTCTGAGGTAGAAAAAGCGCTTAAAAAAATCAAGAAACTGGTGGAAACCCAGAGCGAAAACAGGTGTTTCACTAAACTGACCACGCAAGCCAGACACCATAATTGCTATCTACAGAGCTTTACGAGCTTGAAGTATAATCGATAAACTCCTGCCAAGCTGAAGTCCACCATCTCCAGTCAATAGAGTTTCGAGGCTACCTACAACATAAGACTTTGAAAATTACTGCAAGGGGGCTAAAAGAATCCTGGTTACCACAACAGGGAAATTACCCTTAACAGGAATTCCCTCTGATGAAAAAGAATAACGGTTAGAAATATCTTTAAGTATAACCGAAAAAGTCTTAGCTCAATTGCATCTTACATTTTAAGGAAAAGAATTAGTTCTATGAATACAATCAAAATTCCACTGAAGTTCATTATATTACACAAGAGCACCATCAGCTATTAAGAAAGGAGCTACAGATATAATGCGAGGACCTTCGTTCTACCAGAATGGGATTAAATCTAGTGGCATTTACTTTAGTTGCAAATTGACAGTCCTTATTTCCCATTCTGAGCACGGAAGTACACAGTTTTAACTTAAAAAAAAAAAGATACACGTACCACCAGCCTACTATTATATATTGTATTTATATCTACAATGAAATGATTTGATATCAACTCATAAACATCACTGATAATCACGTTTTGACATCAAATATTGCAAAAGAAATTGATCAATTTTAGTGTTAATCACAAGTGTAATTTGCTTTTCCATTAAAACGATCTTGGATCTCATTATCATGAACTTGATTCTGGTGGGATGATATTAGTTTCGATTTGATTCTCACGGAAAGGACCTCAGAATCTGGCAGTGAATTACCGTCAAAATATTTTTTTTATTTAAATTTTAGTTAGAGCAACAATGAATGTGATTCCTGGATAGAGATCTAATACATATCACTATAAATTAGTCCAGCAATTGGGCAGGTTAAAATGAGACAAGTTATGACTGGCAAAGGCATGATCTTGTAATCTAATTTGAAGGTATAATTCACACAAGGTCAATCTAATTTGAAGGTATAATTCAGAGTCCACATTAATCAACATACACAATGAAGATGTGACCCAGTGCTCAAGCTGGGCACTAATTACCTATGATGGTTTTAGATAGGCCAATCCTAACTGTCTCAGGATATAAAATATGAAGAAATAAATGTGCCTTAGGTCTCAATACACACACGCGCTTTTCCTGTCTCTGTCCGATAAAAATGGGCGATTTATAAAGATTTAAAATAAAGTTCGCCTTACATTCCAAGATTATTATGAATATCCATATTTTCTTCAGTCCTGAAGTCAGTACATAGTAAGTTTGTAATTACGAACATTTTTGTCATTCCGACATAGGTAGTGATACGGGAAGTACATTTACCATAATCTTATTATTGTATTGGCTGCGGTTATAATTTTCTATTTTAGTTTTATTCCTTTCTTAAGAACCTGCGCAAACAGATACCTTTGTAACTCAATAAAAATGTAAAGCTTTGTCATCTAAACATGGAGTATACAAACACAAGAAATACAAGAGAGAGAGAGAGAGAGAGAGAGAGAGAGAGAGAGAGAGAGAGAGAGAGAGAGAGAGAGAGAGAGAGAGAGGAGGTAAAAATGAAAAACGAATGAAGACGAAGACATGAAGTTTTTCTTCTTGGTCCAAAACGAATGAGGAAATCATATCTCAGTGACTAATGAATAACATTGACTTCCAAAAGGTGCAATATTGCATAGCAATCAATGACGACATTATGACCACGGCCGACCACCGTTTTCCAATTTATGACCCTCGGAGGTTGGATATTAGCTGAAAGTCGTGGCTAAGGAAAATGCACCCATATGATTTAAGCAGGACATACAACCGAGAGTTAGGTTGTGGGGTGGGGGGGGGTTGATCATTGAGGGGGTGGGAGGACAGAGGGACAGAGAAGATGCATTTAGGGAGTTAGGAAGACAACGAGGAGGAGGAGGAGGAGGAGGAGGAGGAGGAGGAGGTGGGATAATGTCCTGACTGATATTATCTCCATTTTGGTGCTGAAAACTCATGTTAACTGGTTGTGGGTACACTTCTGCACACATGGATGTCTTCATGTATGGGTAGGTATTTCTGCCTAAGTCTTGATGCTCCAGTAAAATAATTTGCAGCAGCTTACCAAACGAAACTTTATTAGGTAAACTAATTGTCACGGTAATAATGTCATTCCTGTTTCAAGATAAAAGAGAATTTTTTTTATTGCAACAAAACTGAAGGCCTCATAATGACCGAATGATAAAGAAGATTAAAATTCTATTATGAACTATACCTATATTAAATAAATAAATGCACCGCTATGTCACTAGCTTTAGGAAATAGGCTATTAGTGTAAAACCAAAACACAATTCAGTTCGTAAGCGACCGGATTTTCATTAACCAGTTCTCTAAAACTGTTCTCCGAAAATGACAATTAAAGACGGTACTGTTTAATACAGTTCACTGACAAAGTAGGGAACCCTAGCAAAATATAAACAGCAACATTATGAAATGCAGTGAGCATGATAAGTTCTTTGTAAAAATCTACTCACTGCGTGCTCACTGAACAATATCTCTTAGCTTGCTGATAAATTCATTGCTTAGATTCACTTAAAAGTCTCTCTCTCTCTCTCTCTCTCTCTCTCTCTCTCTCTCTCTCTCTCTCTCTCTCTCTCTCTCTCTCTCTCTCTCACACATACACATAGATATATATATGTATGTATGTATGTGTGTACATTATATACATATATATATATATATATATATATATATATATATATATATATATATATATATATATATATATATATATATATATATATATATATATATATATATATATATATATATATACACACAATATATACATATATATATATATATATATATATATATATATATATATATATATATATATATATTGTTATGAATTACAATTGGGTTGACAGTATATGTTTACTTTAAGTTGATAATCTTAGCCTTGCAAAACCCTCATAAGCCCACAAACAGAATAATAAAAAGAATAATTACTAATTGGAAAGGTCGGCAAGTGAAAGTGTGTTTCTTAACATTAGTTTATTGTTTACACACACAACAGGGTGAAATTAACAGGGAAAAATCTGACACTCACTAAAATAACAAATGGAAATAGGACATAACAGCAATTACTGAGTGAATGACAATGCATCAAATTTACAAATACTGGCCACTTGCAAGTGGTCCCTAAGCCAATTTGGCAGTGAATTTCTATCCACCTCAGTATCGGCGGATACTTCGGTCAATTAGGAACACAGAGGTGTGGCTATGTCTAACTGCACTAATAACACTCTTGGAAATGAGACAGTTCCAGACAAGACTATGAGGGAATTCCTTTATTCTACTCACTTCTTAGCTAAGGGCAAGAATTACTTTATGCACTGTTCAAGGAATTACACACTTGGTATAACAAGTAGTTGTTCAGGTCAAAGAGACAAGGAATTTACTTGAGCGATGAAATGTAAAAGAGAGATGATAAAAACGAGACAAAGAAAAAGACACTGGCCAACCAGTTTCCCTTCCGTGGCACATACTATCTTTGCTTCTTGTTGCTTGCACACACAACGTTATGTCGAGGGTGATCCAAGTTTAACAGCGACGTCCGGGAATGGCACAATCAATTCAATATGAGGAAAAATGAGTTCCACAGCCCACAGCTTGGGCTCATTTGGGCAGACTTTACCTGTGGTTGGAAATCAACTGAATTCAAAATGGAGGCTGCTGTCGCATTATAAAGCCTCGTGTGTTGCCTGGGGCATTGCTTCAGGCAGCATCCTCGGTGTGTACTTGCATAATAAGGAAAGAGGTCTACGGCCAGTAAGAAAAGGAAACTCAACAGGAGCTTAATAAAATTTAGGGATTAAGACAGGGGACAAAGCTACCTACCCTACGTGTTATCCTTGGGGACACATAAAGCACAACCCTGGAAGAGGGTCCGTGACTGATTATTGCAAAAACTCTCCTCTTACTCCAAGGCTTGTGGGCTTGCCTGTATCCCTGCTGACTGCTACTGTCTGGTATTTTCCCCACAAGGTTCTTAAAAGTTAGCGATCCGGAGGCAATAACTGTAAACATATATATATATATATATATATATATATATATATATATATATATATATATATATATATATATATAAATAAAATCTTAAGCCTTTCCCCTAGGGAAGGGGATGGGACATTCCATAAAGTTCTTAGCTAACCTCATTCCCTAGGCAACTATGAATGCTACTAATTGTAGCTGAATAACTACTTGGTACACAATTACCTGGTAGGTCAAAAAGAGGCACTACGACGTGCTGATGGAATATGCCCAAATTCTTCAGCCTGTATAGGAAGTAATGCAAGCGCAATATATATATATATATATATATATATATATATATATATATATATATATATATATATATATGTGTGTGTGTGTGTGTGTGTGTGTGTGTGTGTGTGCGTTTCGTGTAGATACTAAAACATACCAGAACTGTATGAGTGTGTACATTGATACTGAAAACGCTTTTCAAGCAATGGTCTCGGCATTCATGCCGTTTCTATTATTTTATTACATGGGGAAAGAAAAGAATTGAGAAGTCTCCTCTATTATTATCACCTAAAAGCAACTCTCCAAGTCATCGGAACTACCTTCATTCTACGAAGTGCTAATATATTAATGGTTATCTTCGCATTTAACAAAAGATGTTCAGATGACAAATTTCATTTCGTAATTCAATATGTACAAACATACCCAAGCGTCTAATATTCAACAAATTGGATGGTCCCCGAATGTGCCTACATTATCATTTGGGTGCAACATTACCGAAAGATATATGAGGAGGCAATGTGTATCATTTCGACGGTGTAATTTCCATTTACAAATTTCGATGTGAATTTATGAGTCTCAAATGCATGTCAATTACACTGCACAACTGCTCTCCGACGCGCACGGGCACACAGGAGACATTCTAGGGAAAACGGCGTGACAGAGAAAACCCTCATTTCCTGCGCCCAATGTGGAGAAGAAGAATAGGAAGGGAAGTCAGGCTACATTTGAGACCCGCCATTTCTTACAAATGATTATTTACCATGCAACTGGTTCCCATTCGCTGCCGATGGCAGGCACCTTCAAATGGGCTATAATTATTTCTATATTAGATTACGAACACATTTGTACCTCAGTCAGCCGCGTTTCTCCTTTATTACATCCAATTTTTTGGTGCTTTAACTTTATGGCTTCTTATAGGGGAGTTGGAAATTAACATCCGGTTTTGAACACTAGATCAGTTTCTCTTTACATCTGATCTACAAAGGAAGAATATGAGAGATGTGCACTCTGTACATCCACACAAGCATGCATAAAAAATTACAAGTAGACGTCAAAATAAGTTCAATGTGCGGTTAAAAAAATATACCAAAGAATAGATTGGCGTGACCCAATACAAAACTAATAGTAAAAATCTAGTAAGGTTAAAACACCTTGAATAATGAAGGGAGTATCCCGTACTGATTAACCAAAGTGTGTGATTTTATATGTAAAATTATTCCTTTAATGCAAATGGCATTTACTCAGTGGAAAAGAAAAATGTTAACATGTGCAATTGGTCCGTGAAAGAAGGATAGACACGCTTCTTTGAGAATAATAGAAATGATTTAAAACAAGCATTTAGAGTGATCAAGAATCTAGACTATAAAAAAAATGCCGTAAACTGCAGGTATCAAGAATGACCATAGAACATACACATGTATTAAGAAGGACAAGAAGAGGAAGAACTAGAAAGGACTGAAGAGACTGCTCGAAAGGGGCACTGGAAAGAGAAGGCATTAACATACAGGAATCAAAAGCCTGTGTCCACGATAGAAATCAATTGCGAAGATGCGCTGTTTTGAGCCGTGTTGTTATGTGTATGTAGCAGCTGGAGTTGTGTAAGTTTTATGCAGCGTGGCTCATCCATGATCCAGCAGTGAACATATGCCTGCGGCAATGACAGTCGGTTGCATAATTTCATTTATCTTCTGGAAATTATTTTTATAGAAAAATGTTTGTTTTGGAGAAAAAGATACACACATAAACACACACACACACACACACACACACACACACACACACACACACATATATATATATATATATATATATATATATATATATATATATATATATATATATATATATATCCTTACAATGATGGAGAGTTCATAAAGATACTTATATTCAAGCATTTGTGTCTGTGTGCATATACATACGTATATATATATATATATATATATATATATATATATATATATATATATATATATATATATATATATATATATATATATATATATATATCCCCACAATGATGGTGAGTTCATAAAGATATTTACATTAAAACATTTATGCATGCATGTATATTTATATATACATATACAGTATATATATATATATATATATATATATATATATATATATATATATATATATATATATATATATATATATGTGTGTGTGTGTGTGTGTGTGTGTAATGTAAACAGAGAAAGAGAGAGAGAGAGGGAGAGAGAGAGAAATTCTGGAACCACTTCAGGAAACGACGTCAACTCGCAATGACTTCGATACCTTCCAACACCGCTAATTATATTTCTGAACCCTGCCATTACCTCTGTCTCTTAGTGTCACTAGAAGGGTTACCAATGTTACCGGGAAAGAAAAAGGGAAATAGAAAAAAAAAAAAAAAGAGGACACACGAGGAACCAATAGGTGTCTCGCACTGGGTTAAAAGAAAGATATCTAAGCAAGCCTTGGTAGTTAGTTTTATCAATCTATTTATATATATAAAAATGGATGTATGAGTATGTATGTGAGTGTGCGCGTGCGTGTGTGTTCCGGCAGCACAACTCTGAAATGCATTGAACAATTTCAACCAAACTTGGTATACATATGACTTACTATCTGGAAAAGAATACTTTGGGGGTAAGACATCAATAGCACCAAAGGGCACCAACGGGGGTGGAGGAGGGGAGAGCTTCTCTGAAACGGGCCTGGTTCTGCCCGTAGACTTAATATCTAAATAAACTCTACGAATTTATCATACTTCATTTTGGTTTACATATGACTTACTATCTGGAAAAGAATACTGTTGGGGGGGGGAGATAAGACATCAATGGCACCATTGGGGATGGGAAGAGGGTGATGTAAAAATAACTGAAAATGACAGATATTAGTACCTAATACATAGTTTTTGAGGTCGCTGAGATGAATGGTAACACTCCCAATGCCCTTTAAGTCCAAGCTCAGCGCCGATAGGAAGGGGGTGGTGAGAAGGGGTGAAAAATAAAATGTAAAAAAACACAGATATTAGTGTCTAATCTATAGTTTTCTAGGTCGCTGAGATTAATAGTAACACTACCAATGCCCTTTAGGTCCTAGTTAAGCCCCAATAGGAATGGGGGATGAGAAGGGGTGAAAAATAAAATGTCAAAAATGCTGGGCAATGTAATTGAAGCAACTATCTTAACAGGAGAGAGAGAGAGAGAGAGAGAGAGAGAGAGAGAGAGAGAGAGAGAGAGAGAGAGAGAGAGAGAATTTATTGGTTGTCATTCAGAGTTTTCCCAGGCAGTGACGGGTTGGTCAGCTAGCATTATATGTAATAAAATTTGCACTCTTATTATAATTCTTATTCCAAATTTCCAAATACTTACCAATAGTTAGTTGAAAATATTAATGGGTGTAATAGAAACCCAAATGAGAGAGAGAGAGAGAGAGAGAGAGAGAGAGAGAGAGAGAGAGAGAGAGAGAGAGAGAGATTCCTTGTTTATATCTTTACAATCGCTGGATCGACGAATTAAAATGGAAAAATGTTTTTAAAAATAAAAAATTACCTTTCAAGTAATTCACAAATTTTTCTTCCTAAATGGAACTAATAACTTTCACAAGTATTATTAGACATGAAAAAATGAAAAATGCATTACTTTAACAAACAATCATAAAAAATCCGAAATATATGAACGACTATAAAACTGTAAAATACATGATATGAAAGATAAAGATTTCTTCTGCCTGGAACTGACCACATTATGGAAATAAGGGCATTCTATCACACAAATTACAATTTCTTATGTTCCATTAATGTTTCCACCTACGCAAATGAATAAACTGGAGGGTTCAAATTATGTACTGCGTCTAAGCATAGACTCTTATTCTCATCTTTCTGTACTTTGAGTTATTTCTTAGTTTTACTAATTTGGGTACATGTTGCTTTCCCGCTTGACAAATTATTTACCTTCAATAACTTGTAATCAAAATATATATGAATGATACCGATTGACTTAGTGCTTGCGTGTTTTCCTTTTATAAGTCATAAAACATCGTTTTATTTTTATCGTTGAAAAACCTTTCTGAACTGCTCTCACGTTCTGAGTTTTTGACGAGCGTTATTACTACATAGTTCATGAACAATTACTGATGGAAACAACATTTTTAGAACTCATTAAACTTACATTCATGAGACTCATAAACAAAATACTATTCTCTTTCAATAAAATTCAAGAATACCAATCCAAATCAAGAATAGCATTAGCTCACACTGAAGTCTATCCAAAATTTTAAAACCTAGAAAATAACTGGAATGACATAAATCAGGAAAAAAAAAACATAACAGCGAAAACCCTGTAATCGTAGATGAATTCATCATTGCCACCCTTACAAGATATAGCACGTTTGCAACGGTAAAGGCCTTGCAAGTGTGAATTAGAGGAAAATGAAGTGGAAATACTGAGGCGGATGTCATTTTCCCACTGTTAATGTGGAATCACACAATCAAAATAATCGTCCGTTTATCAGTGATCACAACTGGAATAGAGCAATTCAAGTTACACTTTCGATCTTTATTACTGTAAAATGGAGGTGCTATGGGTGGAGCGGTGTAAGTAAGCAATCTATCAAGAGTAATGCTGCACCGGGAGGACTTAATAGATGAGTGGAAGGAACTATTGCCATTGAAATCTTCAGTGGTATAAAATGCTTTTTATATTACTGAACTCCTGAAACAAAGTCTATGCATATCCCATTGATCATGAATGTTACCGCTCATTGCAAATTCATATACAGGCTCCCTTAAAAATAAATAGCACAGCAAGTTCATAATTATTAAGAAATCCTACCTACTACAACGTTTAGCCTCATAAAGAAGGCTTCAGGAAAAACTTACCAGGACCACCTCAAATTGGACTTTTGAATGACATAATGGCACTTAAGGGCAGATTTATTCTCTTGTCCACTTTTGTGGGAATCACCCACATCACTGACGACTGATGCTAAGGCAATTACTTTAAAACTGAAAATTAAATTAACGAGCTTAAATCTGACGAACAGCTCTTGAAACCACCACAAATTGAGACAACAGACGCCTATAATTATTATCCAGGAGCTATTTCATGGCAGAGACCAGGCTGAATGATATATGATTCTTGGATATATGTGAGACTTGAGTAGCGTTCAAAAGTCAAGTTTACCTTGCTATACATCTTCACTTAATTTTCAGCTTCTTATTGAAACCACGCTTATGAAGGCGATCTTGCTAAACTTGTTTCTTCAAATTTGCTCCTGATGACATCAAAGATTTGTCTCCCTTCCCCTGCATTTTTGTCAAGAAGCCGATTTATACCATATCACGTCCAACTAACTGAAATATGTAGAGGACTCTATTCTTTAAAAAAATGTTTTTCTTTAAATAGCAATCATTCACTGCACACGTACCTTAAATTTCATTAATCTTGTTTGGCACTAATAAAGCAAGACTCAGAAAATGCCAAAATTTGGTGCTCATAAAGTATGGTGCCTTTCAGTGTTTTCAAGAAAAATAATTCTACCCAGCCTCCCTTTTTAACCTCTATTCAAACTTCTCAATGTGTACAACAATCTGGTAACTCAATAACTCTCAATAATTAATCAGCAATTAAAAATAAGTGGCATGACTGAGCAGGGATCAATGCAACAGGTACGATTTAATCAGCATAAAAGGAGTGGCTCTACCCTATATATTCTGCTATTCTTCTCGCTGCAATAATTCCAGATCCAGACTTGCATTACCTCATCATTCTATCAGTTCCTCATTGGACGAGTTGGTATCGTTCTCGGCTAGCACACTGCTGGGCCCGCGTTCGATTCTCCGACCGGCCAATGAAGAATTAGAGAAATTTATTTCTGGTGATAGAAATTCATTTCTCGGTATAATGTGGTTCCGATTCCACAATAAACTATAGGTCCCGTTGATAGGTAACCACTTGATTCTTAGCCAAGTAAAATAAATCTAATCCTTCGGGCCAGCCCTCTCTAGGAGAACTGTTAATCAGCTCAGTGGTCTGGTTAAGCTAAGGTATACTTAACTTTTCATCATTCTATGCACTGAGCATTTTTTTTTATATAGTAGTACTTGCTTCACATCTGAACTCATTTCTTTAACATCTCACCATTTTGATAAATAATACATTGATTACAGCTCTCGAAAGCCTAGATAGTCAGAACTGTCTCTTTGCCAACTTCATACAACTGATATTATAGTCCCATGATAATTTGTGGAAACTATGAACCCAAATCTCAGCTGTAGTTATCAATGTTTAATTTCTTTCACTATTAGGTATTAGAGATATCTGCTTTCATTCGTGTTTCTACGTCAAAAGGGAAGGTTTTTTTACTATTAAATTTGTTGCAATAACCGAGCTAGATTTCGCTTGAATGGAAGGCCCTAGTTAACTCATAATAAAAGAGGAAAGTATTCATGGACAATTGCATGAAATAAAGAGCATGAGTGAATGATAAGATATTACTATTTTATTGTTTTTCTTCATCAATGTATACTGAATAAATTATATTTACACAAGTTACCTGACCAATCTACACAAGCCTCCAGAGCCTCATTTTTTACTCAGTGAGAAGAATTTTAGTTTTGATTCCATGACTCTCAAAAAAAATCCTTATCGCATGATTTCTCAATTCCTATAGCATGAAAGCCATTTATAATTATCAGAGTGACTTAAAATAAAAAAGCGTACAAAAATGATTAACCATTAAGAAAAAGCAAACAACAATAAAGGTATAAAGAGTGAATTCCACTATTACTTAAAAATTCGCATATATGTAAATACAAAAAATTAAAAATAAAGGGAGGAAATAAAAAGGACACAATTATAATAATGACACAATCATAAAAATGACACAATTACAAAAAGTAAAAAACAATGAAGAGCTATCAGCAACAATAACGTAAATCGGAGAATTAATAGTCTTAAAATACTCCACGAAATGATAACGAGAATAATATGAGAAGTAAAGGCCAGCGATCCCCCATAAACACCAAGAGACAAAAACGAGCGACGCGGCGGGCATCACAGGACGCCGCCAAGACCTTTTTCCCGAGATGCCCTGCCTGCCCAATCTTTCTTGCTCTGTGGTCAACCTTTGTTGCAATGCAAAACCGACATTATTCACTATGTAAAAGTCCAGCCCCATAATCTGCGACACTCCATTACCCGGATTCAAGATGTGCAACAGATGATTACGATAAAGTGATGACTCTGATGATGATGGTAATGATGATGATGATGATGATGATGTTGATGAAGACCAGCCTCTCTCATTCCCCCATCCGTAACCCACCCACCGTCTCTGTGCCCCTACGCCCATGACCAGTCTCATCACGACCTCACAGGTATTCATGGAGGTCCTCCGAGTAATGATTCCTAGATAAAAGGTGTCCCTTGGTGAGGCAAAGCGCTGAGGAGTTTACCTTACCCTTAATTTGCAAGGTGGACAGAGGTGTGCGCTAGTGGAGTTCTGGGCAGGGGTGGTGGGTGGGGGATACGTAACGAAATCATGGGTTGAGAATTAGAGGAAGAAAGAGTAGAATAAGAAAGATGGTAATGATGACGGTGATGAAGGATGTGATACAAAAAAAAAAAAAAAAAGAGATGACGTGAGGCTTCAAAAAGCGTCCTAAGATACGGTTCAAGGCATTCTTTTGCGTCTTCAACGAGCACAGAGTGATTCTCTGTCTTGGCCTCTCCCTGCTGCATGCGCTGTTGTAAAAATAAAGGAACAAACATAAGCAAAACAACCAGCCACCAACTAATCAAATTCACGAAAGCTGTATTTTTTTTTTCCGTGTCATTGCCCTTCTTAATCTGCAGACGATCTTGCTAATTTTCCCTTTATCTCCCCAGACGGATAAGAGATAACGATCTAAGGAGATGAGAATGATGGTGATGATGATGATCGGTTAACACATATCAGAAATGAATTTTCCACCGCCATCTATCTCGGTCTCTATCTTTCAGGTTCACTTCCATAAAAAAAAGAAAAAAAAAAAAGGGCAAGACAAAAACTAGATCTCTTTAAGTGCATTTTCTCGACTTCGCGACTTCACGACTCTGTTGCAACGATAAATATTTTTGCGTAAATGAGAGGTTTGGATAAACAGATTAAAATGAAAGACGACCCAGCTTGGGAGAAATGGAAAAAGAAAGAGGAGAGTGCGTTATGGTCGACGCTCCTTTTTCATCCATTTACAGTCATTTTGAAAACCTTGTTTAAAAAATTTATTAATTTTGTGTTGTATAATCGTTACTAGAAGACAGTTTGCTTGGTTATATTCATTTTTCAAATGTTTATTTGAATGCCCATTTATGTCCATTTTCAGATTCATTTTTCCGAGATGTATGACTGCAAGACATAAAAGTAAAAGAAATAAAAACGATGAAATGTCTTGACTTGTAATTATTGTCAGCAGAGTAACTACAGAGGAACATGGCTTCAATATTCAACATGAGAATGTACTGGACTTTCAGTCATGAATTAATTATTACTATTTCTATTTGCTGGAAAAAAATCAGACGGCTCTTCAAAGTACGAAACTACAGATGCATGAGCGACTCTGAACTAGAAACTTGTATGAAAGAGTCCCAACAAGCCTCTTTCACATATACACACACATATATATATATATATATATATATATATATATATATATATATATATATATATATATATATTTATATATATATCTATATATATATATATATGTATGATATGTATTTATATATATATGTGTATGTATGAATGTATGTATGTATGTATATACACACATATATATGCATTATAATTACATGTGTAAAGAATAAAAAACAAGATTTATCACTCTAATGTGTAGGAGACTCAGAGCAAAAAATCTCCTTATTCCATTCAAATATTTAAACGAGTACAATTATAACATATCAGTATAACAGCATGGTACATCGTTCCAATATCATTCTGGGTATACAACATTCACACTTGGGAAAATACAAACACGTCAATAAAGCCTTTCTTAAAGAAGAACGTTCATTCAGATACAATCCATTATCTGATAATACAACAGTATCAACAACATCAATAAAGAGAGCTGATACAATTGTTTCTACATTTGTCAGCTGATTACGTAACGCGGCGACTGTCCCACACAGTTCTGAGTTTACTTTCGTTTCAACAACACCTTCCATTTCACGATCCTTGCCACAACAGACTATACGAAAGTTTAGCGCAAGCATAATAAACCACAGAGGGCAGATATATATTTCATCATGCAGTATTACTGGATAAAGGAAAACCAGAACCCCAAGTCTTTAAGAATCTAAATACGTAATGTAAAAGTTATTTCAAACTGACACATTTACCACAGCTTACTTGGATGTCCTGCAAAGAAGGCCCAATAGCTGAAATTAATAAGATGGCCTCTTGAATGTTAAACTGACGAAAAGAAAGGACTCAATCAACAAAAGGAATTGCTCGCCGTCAATTTGTCTATCTGTCGTTTGCGAGGTGAATCACAATATACATGGTTATATAAGTTGGTTGGAACACATTCAGCAAAGACTTCTCATGAATAAAAGACACATATACACGGGCGTCCTCATTTTTCATAAACACTCGTACATACATACATACACATACACAAACACGCATACACACACACATTATATATATATATATATATATATATATATATATATATATATATATATATATATATATATATATATATATATATATTAGGTTGTTTGTAGGAGAGAGAGAGAGAGAGAGAGAGAGAGAGAGAGAGAGAGAGAGAGAGAAGATATTCTCCTAGTATTACAAGCACAGAAAATCAATTCAGTCAGACATCGATCAATCAGTTACAAACGTCCTTACTTACCTGATAAGGACTCCGCCAAAACAGAATGATAATATGGCAATTATGCTGACAAAAACATTCATTGCTTGACTCACCTGAAAGTAAAGGACACAAATTATATTTAGTACAAATGGGGTACGAATGAAGGTTCACTTAGACACTGTTTTATGTATGGCAAGGTTTATCTTAGCATACGCAAGTATATAACAGAGAAAGAGGTGCACATATGATTTGCTTTCCCTCACACACAAAAACATACATAAATTAATATATATATATATATATATATATATATATATATATATATATATATATATATATATATATATATGTGTGTGTGTAAAGATTGTTGACAACATCAAAAATATTACTGAATACCTCAAATCAGTCGTTCCGTTTATCTTTCACTATTCTAAATCCCGATATAGTTTACTTGTTAATGTATGTTCAAATACAAAAAGAATACTGCCAGAGTGTGTACATGAGGGTGGAGAAACGGTTTAAAAGACGGCCATTATATATCCTCCAACAATGAACAATGGTGTAAATATCAGTCTGCAATCTCCAGAAACACATGACTTTGTACAGGACTCCTTTTGTTTAGATTATCTTCCCAATATTGACCAGGGATTGGAAGACTAATTATCAAATCTCTCTCTCTCTCTGAGTGAAGCGTAGACGAGAAAGCAATTGAAACATACATACTGTAGGTCCTGTGGTTCAAAGAGATACTAGTATCCTTTCCAGTCAATTAGCATTAGCTATTTAAGAATTAACGTTCAACTTTTCCATTCACATTCCGATAAGAATAAAGTGAACTAGCGATACAGGTGGCTTGAGGCCGATGTGGATTTAATGGATTTCGATATACATTATCTGCTATACATCAGAAAGTAGCTCCATTATGTATCTGGAGTAGCCATAAAAAAAAACATGGACTAGTAGCATTCGGCTTGGGAATAAATAGATATAGCAGTATTGTAGCATTCTGTTTATTCTTATTTGTAAAATTGCAAAAGTATTAAATATATCTAAAGTTTTACCGGTAAACTGTTGAAGCCGCATGTGCACTGTCACTAAATTAAAATGGAAAAAAAAAGGTTCTGCCAGAAAATCATACATACCACACACACACACACACACACACACATATATATATATATATATATATATATATATATATATATATATATATATATATATATATATATATATATATATATATATATATATATATATATATATTATACAATGTATAGTATATATACATACACATACACAAACACACACACATAGATATATATATTTATATATACATACACACACCACACACACACACACATATATTCGCTCAGATATTTTGATTATCATCATACGCTTTTTATCTGTTAGTGGTGGTGTGCATCTGGGTGTTAGCCTTTCAGTTCTCAGATGTTATTTAAGACTTAGATTACTAGCCTTATGTCCTTTCGTGACTCTAACTCCCTGAGTCAGGTCCACGGAACTGACGGTCCATTTGATGACATTTTTTTTTTTTTGCCAAATTATCTGTTTACTTTAGAATTGGGAAGATGAACAGCAGTGTCAAGGTAAACAAGGAGAAAAACAAAGCATATCGAAGTGATACAAAAAAAAAAAAAAAAGAAAATCATAAAATAAAATATGAGCATTATTTAACTGAGTGTCTTTTAAAATACAACATACTCTTCAGTAATAATGTAACACAAAAGAACAGAGGTTGCCTTTGACACGGACAAAGAACGAATACGTTTGACTTGTTTTCATGAAAGAGTAATATCTATTGAGGTTCTTGCTAGCTTATATGTAAATCTAGTGTGATGATAACAGATATATGCTTTAAGGGCTGACAATCTGGCATATCACTTAAATTCTTTACTAGTAAGTAAATTACATTTCTGAAAAATTTTCTTCAACCAATTGGCCTTTCAAGAAGAGAGATGAAATGATTGGCGCATGGATTGAATTGAACTGAATATAGATTTCAGGCCAAAGGCCAAGCACTGGGACCAATAAGGTCATTCAGGGCTGAAACGGAAATTGACAGTAAAAGTTTAAAAGGTGTAACAGGAGGAAAATCTCGCAGTTGCACTATGAATCAACTGTTAAGCGAGGGTGGAAAGTAAGATGGAAGAAAGAGAATATGAAAGGAGGTACAGTAAAACGAACCAAAGGGGTTGCACTAGGGGCCGCAGGCACGCTGCAAAGAGCCTGAAGTAATGCCAACAGTGCCCCGCACGAGGTGCATTGACGGCACTACGCCTCCCCCCCCTCCCCCCCACGGGGGATTGGCGCATGAAGCGGGTGACGTCATTGCACAGTAGTGAAAACGCTTCGGCTAACCGTCTGACCCAAGGTCTAGAGAATACAAGGTCTTCTCACGGCTGACCCAAAAATTGGGATCTAATGCGCAGGTAGAGGTTGTGACGTCACACGGTCTACTCACGGTCCTTGGTAATCTCTGACTGATCAGTTCGTTTACAAACAAACACTGTAGGCCTTGCTTCCACATATTTGGTATTGATATTGTCCGTAATAGCGGCCTTATATTTTTTTCTTTCTTGCTGCAATTTAGACAGTTTAAGTGATGAGCCAAATCTTGTGCACTAAACGGGTACTTTGAAAATAGGAAAAAATAGGGATCTAATTCTTCATAGATTTCCTATGAACGAAAAGTGTAGTGTCAAAAAAGATGGAGTTATGATAAAGGCACAGATGCCTTATATGAACCTAGCTCAAAAGTGCAATGTAAAGGTCAGACCTTGAAACCGCTTATTCATTGTAATTTCGACACCGATATAACTAAAATTCTCCTATTTTAATTCACCATTAAGATAGCGAGCTGGATTTCCTATAGTTGGTATGGTTCATGACTTGGGGCAACAAATATAAGGTTATGGAATTCTGTAGGCAATGGCGTAACTAGGCTAATCCAACATTGTTAATCCTGCGGATTACTGCAGGGAAAGTATTTGCCGATGCTCCTCACTTGATAAAACTCATCAGAAACACTTCACTTTCTCAGACCATGGATCTAGGTTATCGGACTGTAGGACTGCTTACATTGAGTCAGGGAACTAATTAAGAAAAGTAAAGGTGATCTAATGACAACTCGAAAACTATTTGAAAAGCATTCAAGTGTTACAGGTATGGAGGGTACGACAGTGAAATTAGCGTTACAGTTACTCTGCCACTCACAAAACTCTCAAACACTTCGGAGAAAAAGGTCTCTAGACCTTGGTCTGACCTGTCTACATGGATCTTGGGTAGGTTGGGACTCATCCACGACCTTGTTAATCCTAAACCACTGACAGGAGAGAGAGAGAGAGAGAGAGAGAGAGAGAGAGAGAGAGAGAGAGAGACCTGATGAAAGGTTTCATCCCATAGGTATGAGGATTACCTAGTCGAAACCTTCTGCCTTTTTATCGCGTTGTAATGTTATGCACTTTGAAGGGAAACTAATCACTAACAGCTATCATTTTCCCTCTCTTATTATTTGTGTCTCTCTATTTCAACCCACCATATTGGTCATGCTGGGTTTTTATGGATAAAACGCGAAATTACACTGCATTTTCCTGTTCTGTTCAAAACTGCTTTCCCTAAGTGTAAGCCTGGAATGGTATCACTGCGCCGATGAGACCACAGAGAGAAAGAGAAAAATAAGCAGATATCAAGCATACTTGATGGTACAGATGAAAACATACAGTTAACTCCTTCCCAAGACAAATTTTAGCAGAATGACCAAATGTTCAGGAGCAGTCTAAACGCATACGACTAATGCTAAGTTCACACATTCACGTATCAAGGCACGCATGCCCACGCACGGCCACGAACGGGGCGGAGCCAGAAAGTACGTAAACACAACGCAAATACAGCGTAAATGTACCGTAAGTACTGTGTAAATGCGGCAGCATGCGGCGCGACCGTTACGGACCACCTGGCCATGCGCCGGGGGGCAGGAACCTTTCGACCTGCTCAAAACCCTGCGTGGGTGGCCAGGTCAGGTGTCAGGTAGCGTGGCCCGACCCGCACAGCGTGGCGCCACCCGCGGGTTGACCGCGCAGCTGCCACGCCCTTACCTGGGGGCCCACGCTGCCCCAGGGCACTGCGTGACTGTCAGAATGGCGTGGGAGTAGACGGCAACGCTGCCGCATCCCCGCAACTGCGGAGATGTGGCAGCTTTGACCTGGGATAACAGGGACAGGCGGCGCTTCCAGGTCATGTCCCGCTCTATCTTCGTCCCCATTACCAAGTATTGATGAGAGTAATATATCATGGATTTGAGCAATATCTTTTATTAAATCAACTAAAATAAACGGAAGTACACAAATGCACAGGGCAAAATAATCCTGAATTGATACATTATTGATTTTTAAATAAGTCCAAAATAAATACAGGAACAGAATAGAAACAATGTTAAGAGAAGGTACTTTCAAAAATGATAGAAATATCATATCAGAATAGATTCCATGTTAAGAAATTATTAAAAGGGCAAAATAACTGCATCTTCTTTCTTTTATTTATATGTATGTTTATTTCATATTGATTAAACATACATTTGCAAAGTCATGTCCGCTC
This sequence comes from Macrobrachium rosenbergii, assembly GCF_040412425.1. Taxonomy (NCBI): domain Eukaryota; kingdom Metazoa; phylum Arthropoda; class Malacostraca; order Decapoda; family Palaemonidae; genus Macrobrachium; species Macrobrachium rosenbergii. Next base: position 27,216,829 of record NC_089762.1, read on the forward strand.
TATCCTCTTCCCAATTACCAAGTATTGATGAGAGTAATATATCATGGATTTGAGCAATATCTTTTATTAAATCAACTAAAACAAACAGAAGTACAAAAATGCACAGGGCAAAATAATCCTGAATTGATACATTATTGAATTTTAAATAAGTTCAAAATATATGCAGGAACAGACATTTAAGTAATTACAACAATCAGGTATGCAGGAGAGTAACTAAATCATGTTCTCCTGCCAGTGCACGCAAGTTTCAGCCGATGAAAAGTATTCCTTCAGCATGTTACGCTGTTCCCTTTGCATCCCTCGAATTGCAGTGTTGCTGGTCACGGTTGGAAGAGCTGCTCCTAAGGACATCACTCCTCCAGCTACCAGGGATGACAGCATGTGTGACAGGGTGCTCCTGATCTCCTTGTCTTCGTTCATTTCTTCTTATGATCATAATAAGAACAATGCGGACATCACTAATGGCTCTGATATGGTCAGGCTTCAAGCATATTACAGTGTGGAATAAACCTAATCTGTTTGCCAGAATCCCAAAGGCGTTCTCCACCGTCCTCGTGCCCTACTTAACCTGTAGTTGTAAATATTGTTCCCTTTGCTAAGTCCTCTTTTGGGGTTAGGGCTTCATGATGGTAATTCCTCAGGGGAAGGCATCATTGCCAACTGGAAGTAGGGCACAGGAGATCCATTTAGGTTGACCTGGCAGGGCATCCGGTTTAGGGAAATTTGCTTCCTCTTGCAACAGCATTTCTGCCAGTCGGGTCTGGGCAAATACACCACCGTCTGACTCTGACCCAATGGCTCCTTTTACCGTCGACGGGCTCTTATAGGAACTTGTGTTGCATCAGCAACTGCAAATAATACCATGGGTAGAACTCCTTGTAGTTGTCTAATGCGTTCACTGCCCTTTGGGAGGTTACGGGCCCAATTTTGCTTCCATCTATAGCTCCAATTCGTGGTGGGAAGTTCCACCGTTCCTCAAAACCCCGTGCAACCTCCTGCCACAGTTCCAACGTTTGTGGCACCTGCAGTTCCTCATCCCCGACATAACAATGGCCCTGCAGGTCTCTATACGATGAGACTAATGGTGTTGTGGGCTGACCCGGGCAAGTGTATTGCAGACTCTTGTATGAATCACCTGTATGAAAACTTGGGTGATAATCACAAGCCTGGCTCAATGGGTTTCCTCCAGAATGTCACTTTCTTCTGAATGTAAATTGTGACCCATTCAACAATTTCATTGAAGATGGTCCTTGTCAATCCGGGTAAAATTTCTGTACAGCTCTGGGGCTTAACATGACAACTCCGCCATCAGGTTGTCATAATGACCTTACTCCATCCTTTTCTGCAGAGGGAATTTCACGCCCAAACCCTCCTTTTCGCCTTTTTCTGCCTAAGTGCTTTGCAGCAATCATTGCAAGCTCAGCAATAACATGACGTGCACATACTCAATGACAAGTGGCAACAATTCTGGTCTATCAGTACGTGCTATAAAGCTATGAGTTGACGCATTTCAGCTATGTTGGTCCATGTTGCTTCAACGCGTTTAGTACGTAACAATCTTG
>NC_089762.1:27223390-27263390 GCF_040412425.1 Macrobrachium rosenbergii
TGGTAAGGTAAACCTATAATAACCAGGAGGTGAGATTGAACCTGCAAGCACAATGAAATTACAGAAGCGACAGTCTCGATCTTGGTTGGCTGTAATCGTGACGTAAACAGGGAATGCTGGGAATTTCGTGATCATGTATACACATTGGTAGAAATAATCTGGATAGAATGACAGAGATTTCACCAATTGTGAATACATAGCTGGCGGTCTTGTATCCACTGTATTGAAATAAATTGATAAGATTCAGAATCTCCATTAAGCATTCAAAACAGTTTGAGTTGTGTAGGTTAACTTTTCGTTTTGACATTCAATAATGCCCCTTCAAAACATGCATCAGCTAAGCTCATAGCACGGCGGTGGCTCAAAATATCAGTACACCGTATTAATCTTTGAAAAAATACATAAATAGCTGCTATGCAAAATCTGATGAAATAAATATAAATTACCTTCAGTCTACGTAATTCTCAGAATAAATCTCACAGTTAATTGCAACCTAGGAAAGGTAATCAACGACTTAGCCAATAGAGCTGTAGTGTTTAGATGTTAAAAAATATGCATAAACATCAGTTTTGATCAGATCATTAATTACCAATAGTATTTAAATAGTTGTATACTTTAAATCCCAAAATGTTTACCATGCGATCACATGACAAGTTGTCTGAATGAAACTTATTTGAATAAAACATGATAAGGCCAAAACATATGAATATTTATCACATGATGTTTCACCTGTCAGTCCTCGTACCGAGCTCGAGCCCGGAGCATTGACAATCGAAACAAAAAATGCGAGAAGTTTCTTCGGCGCAATCGAATATTCTGTACAGCGTATAAGGCTGTATGAAACTCTCAGCCACGGCCCATGAAACTCTCATGTGGTGGCTTATGTTGTTGGCACCTATAGCGGTGCTAGACGCACGATCATAGCTAACTTTAACCTTCAATAAAATAAAAACTACCGAGGCTGAGGGCTGCAAGGTATGATAAAATATTTAGCTAAATTATACTTTTACATTCATTCAGTTTACCGCATCTTCCAAGATCAACGTTTTGATTACAGCCAACTGCCACAACTGAAAGAGAGAGAGAGAGAGAGAGAGAGAGAGAGAGAGAGAGAGAGAGAGAGAGAGAGAGAGAGAGAGAGAGAGATGATTACAGACTAGACTTTCAATATGAGTCTTTGTCCTTATATAGAAATTAATTCCCAACCTTTCATTCAACCCACTGTCATATCAAGGAAATCACATACATCTACGTATGAGCCTCCTTTAATAAACTTGCAACGTTAGGCGATGCAACCACGGGGCACTGTCTGAAAAAACCAATCGCTTCTAATAAGGAACTTGACATCTGCAATGATACTTGGACCTGTTACTAACGGACTCTCACAGGGAGACACGATGACGTCTCTTCTTGTTTAGAAAGTATATCGGTTTGCCATAAGAGTTGCGAAACATTTGGTCAGAGACATGATTTCTTTTAGTATCAATAAACGGTTCTCTACTCTGCTCCTGTGCTTTTATAAATAATACATACATACGTACATAAATATATATATATATATATATATATATATATATATATATATATATATATATATATATATATATATATATATGAGTATATATGTATATATATATCACATATACATAAATATGTTTATATATGTATATATGTATATGTATATATATATATATATATATATATATATATATATATATATATATATATATATATATATATAATGTGCATGCATTTTCTGAAGACATACCATTATCATGGAATGCAATGAAGAGTGAAATTGTACCCAAGCTCTACATATATATATATATATATATATATATATATATATATATATATATATATATATATTATATATATATATATATATATATATATATATGCAGTATATTATTTTGCCATCATATCTCACTGTAAATTGGATGTTGCAATAAATTCTTATTTTTTATATAAGAATCGCGTACCAGAGAGAGACTGCAAAAGAACTTTTGTATGCCCATAATGCTTTACAACTGTAATGTGACATTATACCTAATAATACCCCATGGGGATTCCTGATTTCCTAAGGGTAACTATGCAGAATATAAAGGGGCCTTCTCCCGGGCATTGGGAGGTACGGAACGTCTCTAGGGTCGGGACTTGCAATCTTGACCCCCTCTTTTACGACAGTCATTTTTGACGGCGCTTGTTCAATAAGAAGAGGAAGAGTAAAGAATAGTCATAATAATGATGATGACGGCAGTAATGTTACCAGCAATAATAACAATAGATCCATGCAAAACCCTCTCAGCAGAATACTGCATAACCACAGGAAAAGTTTTAATGAAATTAGAGCAACGTCATGCTGTCTTCCGCAGGCTACGGCTACTGCAATTTACCTTCTATTACATTTCGTTCTCCGCAATAACAATATTCTCTTTACAGAGTCTTTAATAATAAAACAATTGCCGTAACCACAACTCGAGTTATTTTAAGACCTTATCAAATTTGTCCTGATTAAAATCATATTGGAGAGTTGAACAAATTTTCCAGCTGGAAATATAACTGTAGTTTCGAAACTTTTTCTTGTGTCTTCTTCATTTGTATGTTGTTTTCAACAATCACTGTATGAATATATTTCCAATAATATTAACATGAATAATGTTTCGTTACGAAAAGTTACTGATTATTAGGAAATGAACAGGAAATCAACTGCGGTGTCTGAGATATGTATTTGAAATTGCCCTCAATGGATTTGTGTAACTCTTCTTTTTCTTACTTTAAAATTGCTCATTTTTCGTACGTGCTTGCATGCAAAGCATTTAAAAGACTGGATCTGTAACTTCTTCGTGAAACTATAACACCGACTCTTTCTCATTATACTTAGCGCCTATAAAATGACAACGCAAAACAATGTTTTAATCCAAGGGAAATATTCATTTGCTAAACAGGGCAGCTGGCGTGAATTAAAGTTTCATTACGAGAAATTGGAAATAAATAATTTACACCCAATGAAAGTCTGGTATTAAAGAAATCTACCTTCTATCTTCAAGGTAAGGTAATTAATTGTATGCACATGCATGTACCTCTGCATTCACTGAATATTTATGCCTTGAGACTTAAATGAAATCATTCTAATGATGTATGCTGAAAGATACCATTTTCAGAACGTTAAAACAAGGCTACGAGCGAATAATTCCATACAATCAAGATAGGAATTAATCAGGTAGATGGATCCCAAAACCAATTTTAAGACTTACAGAAGAAGCTATAAAATTAGTCACATTTATAAAAATATTTATTTTAAATGAGACATACAAAAAGCCACCGATTTCAAAATTATTTCTCTCTGTTCAGGCAATGTCTGTTAGGTGTCTCTACAAATAGGAACAAGAAGGTTTTATTTCCTGTTTTCCAAATGGGGACGGACAAGGTTAACACTTTGAGTAAACAAATGAGTTGAAACATCAAAACAACCATTTAAATTTTAAATATACATAATGGAATTTCAACTAAGTGACCTTATTAATGGATAGGAGAGATCACAGAGCTAAACACAACAACTGTCTATCTTTAGGGACATCAACTCAGAAAATTCTGGTCTAAGCATCCAGTCTGAGAGTCGAGTACAGCATGCTACTGGTAAAAGCCCTAAACGACATCTTGAATCTCCCTACACACCAGCAGGTTACTCTCTGAAGTACTCTGTCGAATCCACTGATAAAGAAGAAGCATTCCTAGAAGTGTAAAGCTCCTTTACAAATGTCGCAGTATAGGAGGCCACCCAGATCATATTAAATAATGTCTACAGATCTGGAAGAGACCCCTCCCGATTCCTGAAAAACTGCTGAGTCTTATTCCAATGTTAGCACCAAATTTTGTTTATTTCTTTAATATTTCAGCCCTAAAAAAATAAGTAAACTAAATTGGAGAAATGATTTCTTAACATGATAGATGCTACATGTAAACTGGCATTTCATAAGAACTGTCTAAGAGTAATAAATAAATAAATAAATATACATATATATATATATATATATATATATATATATATATACATATATATATATATATATATATATATATGCATATATATATATATATATATATATACAGTATATATATATATATATATATATATATATATATATATATATATATATATATATATATATATTATATATGATGTATATATATACAGTATATATATATATATATATATATATATATATATATATATATATATATATATATATATATATATATATATATATATATATATATATACAGTATATATATGTACATATATATATATATGTGTGTGTGTGTGTGTGTGCATATTTACTGGATTTTTGGGGAAATTTCAGCACAAGGCTTACTATATAAAACCCACGAGGTTCACCCATAATTCAGAAGTTAAAGTAAAAACGTGACAGTGACTGAATAAAATATCACCACCATAGAAATCAGATATTACATTTCAGAAATTCTGATTTCAGAGAAAGATGCAGGAACTTTAACGTAGGCTTCCTTTTTCCAAACAACAGATAAGGTGTTGTATCTATCGAACACAATACAGATTTCAGTTCCACACGAACAAACAAAGGTGACACCGCCACAGGGTTTGACCACAAACTCTTACCTGAACTTACTATTACTGTTGCATCTTGAAGATACCTACAAATACTGTCACCGTTTTTATAAAATTGCTTATTACGAACCTTTAAGTGGTTTTATCCTTAACAAGAAAGCATATGTGAATTAGACTTATCTTTAGCAAGACAAGTAGAATGCTTAGTGTAATTTTAAACAAGGATACGAACGACACGGTTACTAAACAGAAAAACATCTTATATTATTTTTTTATCTCAATTAGAAAACAACAAGGCGAAGAATTTACGGAAATCAGATTTGGGAATGAGAAAACGAAGGTGTTCCGGAAATTGACCTCCCTATGTAGGGTGTCTTTCGGATACGTAAGTCTGTCAAAACCGATAACCAGGCAAATATTCAGGTGTTGTGAACGTAAGATACAAATCGGGAATGAGCGTGGTGGGAATATAAGATGAAACAGAAATATGCGGAATGAAAAACTGGAAAAAAAAGTGAGACAAGACATTAACCATTGTCCTGATTTTGCTCTGGGACCATCCCACTAACACACACACATTATATATGTATATATATATATATATATATATATATATATATATATATATATATATATATATATATATATATATTATATATATATATATAATATATTATATATATATATATATTTATATATATATATATATAATATATATAATTATATATATAAGATAAAACGTTCATAGCAGTTTTATATAACTGAAATGATACTTGATAACAACTTTATTTAGTACTTACCTGATTACAGTTTACAGCAGATAAAACAAAATATAACTATAAGCATCCTTTAATCGTAAGTACCAAATCGGTAATACTTCACAGTAATCATAGCTTTCTTAGTTGTATAATTCTTCCTCCTCCAACGTGAAATATCACGTAACAGGAACTCTTCAAAACTGAACGTTACAATAAAAAAATAATGTACATTTTCAGAAAATGGTAAGCTAACGTACAAAGTGACTACATGATGTATCATACTGTCACTTCGAGCATCCCATCCCCAATCGGCGCAGCACCGGACACGTACATCAGCTGGACGATAAGGAATTCGTCAAAGGAATCCCACAGCGGCATGGAGAAAAGGACTCGCACCCACGCGGCAAATGTACACTCAGATCGTTAACATCAACTATCCATTTAAAAGTATTTTCCATTCCTCACTGTCAGAACCGAGTTAATAACTAAACAGTAAATGTCACTGTTTTTCCCTTGAGTGTGGAAATGGGGGCAGTACAGCAAGCCCATGGCAAGGAAAAAGAAATAAAGAAAAGGGTACAGGTGTAACGGACACCATCTGATTCATACATAACACGTGTGTTTATCTGGTGGAGTGATAATACCGCCCACGCCTTTTCGCCTACGCGCCACACACTGCAGTTATATTAATGATGTCGAACAGATCGGCCATCTTTGATCATAAAGGGAACACGAGAAAATGACAAATTCCCCATGTTGCCGCATACAACACCTGGGTACCTTACTTTCTGAACGGAAGTACTCCCGATTGGAGGGTATATCCGTCATGCATGACAATGAACGTAATGTCATCAGTCAGGAAGAATTCTTATACCATTCTTCATATGCTAAGTAATGCAAATTAATGACAGTATCTTAGTGACGTCAGCGGGACAAGAATTTCAGCAACAGTCAATCATAAATTAATTTCTGAACGATTACATAACGGATTTTCGCAAAAGTTACAGGGTGAGAATGCTATATGCGAATCGAATATTTCCAAGGTTTAATAGTATCTAAGCTTTAGTGAAACTTTTTTCCAATGTTTACTCGTACTCCAGTAATTTCAAAATAGCTTCTCCGTAAGCACCCTAGTCTTTTAACAGGCACGGAAAATACATCTTTTGAAATTATTTCAAGACATACTTGGGTCTCTTAACGGACACGGACATAACTGAAACCTTGCGTGTATTGTGTATTCCAAGAAACCTATATATACATATACATATATATGTGTATATATATACATATATTTATACATATGTATATATATACATAATATATTATATGCATACACACACACACATATATATATATATATATTATATATATATATATATATATATATATATATATATATATATATATATATATATATATTATATATATATATATATATATATATATATATATATATATATATATATATATATATATATATATATATATATACACATATATCTTAGTAGTAAAGTGAGTAAGAGATGGAATGAACTCTCGTATTTGGAATTTCAACATATTCAGAGAATAGGTATCCAAAAGTGCTGACTGCGAGAGGTCAGTAAAACCAGGGACCTGTGTTTATATGTATATATAAAGGTATAAACCCTTTTATCATCAATAAACATTTCCAATAACAATGCATGGCTCCCGACAAAATAAAGGACAACGATCGTTGCCACATTACCAATTAAAACAGTTGAATCATGGGGGAACACCTGTTTAGGAAAATTCCACAAAACTAGCTAATTCATAAACCTACATAAAAAGGCTCGCCGGAAGTGGATTTCATCCCCACCTTGTATGTACACTTTCGCTCATTGGATGCTAAGTCTCCTCATTATCTCTTCTGGGTCTCCATTACTTTCTTCCTCCCAGTACCTCAGATTTGCATACTCTTCTTACCAACCTGTCATCACTATTCTTTACATGACCAGATCATCTCAAAAAACATCTGACCTTCCCCTACACTAAAAATTTTACCAACCTTTCTACACAGTTCCACGTTTCTCACCCATCCGAACCTTGTGCTATAGATACTATGCGGCAAAAATTATTAATTCTAAAGCTTCTATCTTCTTCTTGTTTATTCGCACCCCCCACACCCATCATTCACTACCATAGAAGATACTTGCTTCAATGATCTTTTCAACATTCTAATCATGGTTCCAGCTACTTCTAGTTTCTTCCCAAACTTATGCACGTATCCTACATTTCTTACTTCACCTACTCTGCGACTCGCCTATCTCATTCTATCATTATCCAGCAAGTTTACTCCCATGTACCTTTTGTATCTACAGTTTTTATTACCTTTAATTTCATTTCAGTGTTCCGCCATGCACTATTTTCGTTACATATTCTCACATTCATCCACCAACAAACATTTCTTCATAAACGCTTCAACATTTGTATCTTCAAACCTAGTCCATTTTTCTTCAATTTTCTCATTCTATGCTCTCCTTTTCAACCCCACTTGCCTTGATTTCCTTCACAGCCACATTTCACCATATCTCTATCTTGGGTTTCCATGTACATTACCTGTTGCCTCTAACAAGAAATATTCAGTTATACTTCCGGCCACTACTCTTCTAACCATTACATATGCTTGCTTTTTTTCTATCTGCCCTGAACAAATACATAATCTAAAAAAAACTCCTTCCTTCGCCATTTTCCCTTCTTCATATGCAGTTGTGAACATTTTATTTTTTTTTAAAACATTAACTCTAAAAGATCAAGCCCCTTTCCAAACATATTGATGGGACTCTACATTTTCATTAACTTCAGAAAATCAGTATCTGCCCAAAACATCATCTCTTTCTCAGTCGCCTACCTTTATCTCGCACACACACACATACTATAGTGTGTGTGTGTGTGTGTGATTAAAATATGAACAGAGTATTTGACCACAAAAAAACAAAACAAGAGAGTGCAAGATCTTTTGCTTTCTCTATAAGGCATTTTCAAGTAAACTACAAACAGTGGGACCAAATACTACAAAGTCGACTCGGTTTTACAAACAACAGCTAAGATCAATGAGATATATACAATTTCGATGCAAACAAAGATTAACACGTTTGGAATAAATCTTCAGGCGATGAACAGCTGTTTTCTGTGGTTAACTTGGGTACTTGGATAAAACAAGGCGAGACAAAGGACATTTAATCCGGATTTCTGACAATCCACAGTTTCTTTTAAATCTCCTTCGAAAATCTTGCTCAAAATCAGGTCAAAAGTGTACATACCTGGGCTTAAATTAATATTTCCCTTTTATTAGTTCAAATAATGCAGTTTCAAGGATGTTTCTGGACACAGTATCTTTACTTCTTATAATTAGGCTACTATGGGACCAGCCAATCATATGTGATTTTTCACTCATGTGCTCAAAAAGAATATTATTCTTTTGGCCAGTTTTAACTGAATATCTGTGTTGATCTGTTCTGAGTCTGACATTTAGTTCATTAATTGTCTAGCCCGAATAAAATGAATCACAGTCCATAAGCGGGATTTAGTAAACAACGTTGCTACTCTGGTGAGACAATTTCCTATGAGCATGTTCTTAACAGAGTTATTATATAACAAGATTACATTTACGTTGAATATTTTAAGTACTGATTTGACTGAATCAAAGCCCATGAAATAATGCATGCGAATGGTGTTCTCAGGTTATTCTATCTTCCTGTCATTTTTATTATAAAATGTCTTCACAGCTTTTTTGTATCAAGTATATAAAATACGAGCCTGATAAAAGAAATCCCTACCTAATTTCCACATGTTATGTGATTCGTTACCCAGGAATTCAGGAAGAAAATACAGATATTTTTATATTAATATGATATACTGAAAAAATTTATATATATATATATATATATATATATATATATATATAATTGTTTGCTGCATTTCTATATATACTAAATTTACAATGAAAATTTTCAAGTCTGATAATAATGTTTAAAAGGCCAAGCAGTCATCTTTTTACATGCTTTTATTTAACTTGACTCCTGCAGCTGTCTGTCTGGGTCCAATCCTGTAACTCAATTTTCGACCTGTTCCCTTCGTCCGGTGGACTTGAAATTTTGCGAGGTTACTCAATCCCGGTGACAATACAACCTTACATAATCAGTAGGTCAGCAGTGACCTCTAGTGACCCTTCAGTGACCTTTCCCAGTATCTCAGGGTTTGTATGAAACTCTTCGGATTTTTCATACCTTTTTTGACTCGGTAGAGTAAGTTAATAACGCTACGGATTTTTCAAACCTTTGGCTCGCCAGGATAACACGTTTAATTTTTTTAGTCATAAATCGGTTACAATTTCTGTCAAAACTAAAAAGAATAAAATAAAAAAAACATAAACATTTTTAAACACTTATATTAAAATACATTAAAAGTAAATAATAACTTTTTTTTGACGCAGGATTTTCTTAAAGTTAATCATGTTTACAAAAATGAAAGAGTGGGCGCCAAACATGGAAGGAAATGCTACAAGAAACAGAAAAATATATATTTATTTCCATGTTTGGCGGCCACGCTTATATTTTTGTAGACATGATTAATTGTAAGAAAATCCTGTGTCAAAAAATGATTATTTACTTTTTAGTGGATTTTAATAAAAGAGTGTTTATTTTGTTTTTTTTTCTAATGTGAATCTGATAGACGCGACTTGTTCAGCCAATCTTTCCAAGACGTCATTTACATCTACGTCACTGTATAAAGGTTAAATATCGTCAACATACCGAAACCATGGTACAGGAGTTTGGTTAGGTTTAGGAATAAATTATTCATATATGGAGAATGGGTAACAGAGGGTTACCAATTCTTGATAATCGACGAGATTTAATCATTATAATAATGAAAATTAGCCAAAACCTCTGTGAGAGGGAGACAGAGAAAATTTCCCCAGTGGAAGCAGCTGTAAGTAAATATGGCAGGTTGACAAGGCGAGCAAGTTTGACTCTGAATAAATAGCAAGAATGGTATTAAACATTGTTCCTTAAGTAATAACAATTAGCACAACATTGCAAATAACACATGGAAAGGAAACAAACATAACTGAATGACTGAATGCGAACTTTTAAAATCTGAACACAACTGTTCGTCTTAAACCAAATCTATGAAATCGTTTCACAACACTTGCAAAGGACTTCGAACATGAATGTAACACTTGCTATGACATCTGGTAGAAGCGATAACAAACCCTGGAACAAAAAGCCGAATGAAACAAGCGCGTTATTTTCAGTTATGCCCATCAATGTAAATGATGGCAGAAAATAAATGGACAGGCGATAACAACGGACGTTGTCAGCGATAAGGAAATGATCAGAGTACACGTCAGCTTTTTTGATGTCAGGACTGTAATACCATTACACTCTTCGAAGTTTCTTCATATATCTCGTTATAAAACTGGATGACAAAATTATAAAAACTTGAACTTTCCCAGTCCACATAACGTTAAAGTTAAAATTACAAAGTCAAGGCGGTGGATAACCTCAGATTACTGCAGCCTTGTCATTATCTACGAGAGAGAGAGAGAGAGAGAGAGAGAGACTTATTTTATCCATGTAAGATGAGCATTACCTCGTCGAGGTCAACCATTTATTCTATCATGCTGTGACGGTATAAATTCTGAAGCACCACTTGAAGAAGTTATCACATTTCCATTCTTCTTATCATTTGACAGCTAAAGCTCTCTCTCTCTCTCTCTCTCTCTCTCTCTCTCTCTCTCTCTCTCTATATATATATATATATATATATATATATATATATATATATATATATATACACATGTATATATATACAAATAGATAGATAGATAGATAGATATAATTTGTTATAGCCACAATTCCCTCTTAACTTCTCGATTCCTCCACAATATGCAGTTCTGCAATATATAACAGTCCGCTTGAAGATGCCTTAAAGACTAAAGATGAAGCAGGTAGGGATTTTTATCTTGCTTCACTTTTTCCCGTAGTACATCTCGGCTTGCACACACATACGTAAATATATATATATATATATATATATATATATATATATATATATATATATATATATATATATATATATATATAATGTACATATGTATACATAGATATAGATATATGAAGTTGTGTGTGAGGGTTAATGTATTCACTTTCCATGTAACATGTCATATAAATAATGAAATAATATTATGTCTAAATCATGCCCACACACATGTGAATACATACAAGTTTATACTCGAAAACATAATCTATTTATGTTTGTATGTACGTACGTATTTATGTACGTATAAAATCCTCAAATAAGTACAACAATATCGACTCCTAAAGCATTTGGAGACACGACGTGTCTTACCAGAGGCTACGTCAGTTAGCCAGTCTCGAGAATTTCACTTTAATCTTCGAAGATCGTTCACCCACAAGCTATATCGCCACTCAAAATACAGATGGCAGGGAAAATCAAAACAGATAAACTAACCGACGAAACTTTCGCTTCCTTAGAATGCCGGCAGATGTCTCTTGTAAGTAACGGATGCTAAGTTATAAAACGAAAAACAAAATATGAAAACAATAATGTCAGACCAACCACCAACTGGAAGTCGCGATGATCGTCATTACCTCTTCAACGAGCAACGAAGAAGCAATCACGATCAATAGGAAATGACAGTAAATAGCGTTTGACGGGTCACCCCCATCTATTGTAACAGCCTTCAAAAAAAAAAAATTATAAGCAGTATCCGAAGTTACTTCACATGAACCTCCATCCTTTTGATTTTTTTATAGTGTAGTATATTATTAGTTACCCTCAAAGCCGTAAATGCTACCTTACATATATATGGTGGAAAAGGTGAGGTGGAGCTGGCAATAGCGGCCCTTAACACGCGGGTAATCCCAACCATGTAACGTAAAGACTTGCTGATTCGACGTCGTTAAAACACACGTCAATTGCAGCCCTGCAACGTGTCATTTTCAAGTTCGAAAAACCAACAAAGTGGGTTCGCATTCTCTCTCTCTCTCTCTCTCTCTCTCTCCGTTCGTTATCCTTGGCGGCGTTTTACCCGTTCAATTTCTACGAACCCAGCTGGGATGTACGAATTGATAACTGATGTTTTTACAGAGGTAAAATTGCGATAATTAGTATTTTTATTATTGGCTATTTAGGTTTATAAGATGACAATATGAATAAAGCTTTCTTTAAATGGTGTGGTAATTGATAAGAATATCTTACAGTTCTATTCATACTACTACTACTACTACTACTATACTACTGCTAATAATAATAATAATAATAATAATAATAATAATAATAATAATAATAATAATAATATTATTATTATTATTATTATTATTATTATTATTATTATTACAGATATGAGTAATTAAAAAACGTCACACAACATTAACTGATACATTAATTTATGCATTATGACATGAATTACCTACAATTGTAACAAACTAACTATTATCAAAATCACCAAGCAGTACGCAAACATTATGCCTTTAATTACGTAAACTAATACAGACTAGTAGAATATTATCAGAAATTATAAAGCCAAATAATAATAATAATAATAATAATAATAATAATAATAATAATAATAATAATAACTTAGAGAGGCCTTGTGGACATTTTCTTTCTTTCATGCAACTAGAACCCACGCATAAGGTCATTAACAATCGTAAGTTTACCTATTTGCCGTAACTCTTCTTTGATAAGGACATTTCAGAGAGCTTTGAATGAATTTACTATGGTAAAAAAAATGTCCTTTGTATTTTAATAAAATGCCTGCCTGATTTCGTAAAAATCATTTCATAACCACCATAACTCTTGCCGCAAATACACAGACCGAATAATAAAGTGAATGTCATTTCTTTAAAACAAAATAACAGCTTTCAAGGGCAGTCAGTATTACCGAACCAAAATTTTCAAAGAAATATTATTGAACCAAAAAATTTAAGGAATTATATTTCCTTTTTCTCTGACTACTTTTGTGATTTAAACTTTGTTCACGTTTCTGTTTAGTCTCTAAGAGATTTTATTTTCTTCCTTTCTCATCAGCTGTAACGATGCTTCTCTTTCCACAGCTATATTCATTTGGAATTTTTCATTCTTTCGTATTTCCTTTCCTCCAGTCTATTTTTTTTTAAGATTTCCTTGTGCTGTGTTTATTATTCTTTCGCTTACTTCTGATACTACTCTCCGCCTTTTACATCCAATTTTCACATTAGCAATTTTATTTTATCTGTCTCATATATTATTTTACGTTCCTAAATATTTCCTTTACTCATATCAGTTCCATTTTTAATCCCCCGGCTTTACTTTTTCCCACCACGCCCTTCACACCTCTTTCCTTTTAATTTCCTTTATTTAGATTTTCGATCTTCCTCCCCTTACTTTCTTTTCTTCCTCTATCTTTTATTTTTCCAGTGTTCCTTCATAATATATTTTTCCATCCCATTTTCCTCTATTTTTCTCCCTCTCTTCAACTTTTCTTAATTACATCTACTTCCAAAATCTTCCCTTTAACTCACTGCCTCCACTTCCGTTCATCCTCTCTTTCAAACATTCTTTCAACATGCTCATGTTCTTACTAAATCTCCCATTTGCCTCAATTTCTCCAATATTTTCCATCGCCCTTCCCGTCCTCCACTGCATCCCCCTTCTTCCATTAATCTACTTTTCGCCTTATTTCCCCTTTTTCCGAAACCTCGCGTTTACCTAATATTCTTAAAAATTATTTTCCTTTCCTCTTTTTTCTTCTTTATCACACCTATTTGCTTCAGTCTCTTATTCCGCTTGTTTACAGACCTCTAAATATTTTCCCGCTTTATTTACTATATTCTCTCTTACCTCCGCCTCCTCTCCTCCTCTTTTATCAGGCTTCCCCTCTTTCTGTAATCCTCTTTATCACGCGTACCCCTTTTTTCCTAAATCCATCTGTTACTTAGTATCTCAACATTTTTCATATTTCTGTATGAGTTTCTTCTATCTTCCTTACTATATTATTTCTCTTCCTCCTTTTCCCATCCAATCGCTCATCTCATTTTCTTCAACATCATCCCTCTTCTCTTCAGTCTTCCCTACCTCTTTTTCGCCATATTTTAAATTCGTAATTTCTACTATCGTTAATTTTTTTTTTTTTAATCGCACTTTGCCTAATATTCTGCAATTTTATCCCTCTCTGCTTCCAATATTTCTAAACCTTAAGTACTCTTCTTCATTTCTTTTTTTATTTCCCTTTTCACCCAAATCTTTATTTTACATAATGTTCTTCCAAATTCCCCTCTTTCTCTCCTTCATCCTCTTCTCCATCACTTGTTTTCCTCCTTCTCTGCCAGCACCCGCCCCCACCCCCGCCCCCATCTTCTATTGAGGAGACTGCCGGATCGCTCATTAAATTGCTCGGCAAAGCGTGACTCCATCAGAGGCGAAGGTGATTATTCCTAAAAGACCCAAATCATCCCAACGAAGCCTCCTCCAGGAATTTCACACCGAATACACTAGACAATCATTAGAATTACTTTCCATTAATCGAAGACTATCAATTATCCAGATGCTTATCTCTCTGTTCGGCCACCGGAGAACTGGAACGACAGTGCGTGCGTGCGTGCCCGCAAAAAGAGGAGTTTTTTCTCTCTTTTTTTAATGAAGTCATTTTGTTTTGTCACGTGCGGCGGTTCATTATCACCGGTTACTTTTAAATTTGTTTCATAACAACAAGAATTGACATCACAACACTACGTGTGCGCATTCGTTTACCAAATATGTATTCAAGTGAACGCTCACGTATACATACATACAGACACATATACATAAATACATAGTCCCCGTGTATTATTTCCTGGTATTTGCCTGTAATGTTTTGATTTTATATCTTATTTCCATTTCAAACTGTCCTCTTCTCTACATATTTCCGGTATATATGTCTCCTCTCTGTTCTAATGAGAAACCCTAGTTTTACTCTGTGCACACGAGAGAGAGAGAGAGAGAGAGAGAGAGAGAGAGAGAGAGAGAGAGAGAGAGAGAGAGAGAGAGAGCTCACAGCTTAAGCGTAAAGGCTAACAACGGCACGGATGTTAGAGTAATCATGAATCATGGTTTGATGAGGGTGCTATAACTTTTTAGAGACTTGTCATCAAAAAATAAATAATAAACCTTATTACTCGGTAATCCAGGACTGTTCTAAGCCACCAAATGACAACAAACTACTACTTCGGGAAAATAAAAATAATTATTCCTCACTTCGGTGAATCTCCTTTTTCGTTTGATCTGAGTTATACAATATACAATAGCAGTGGCGGACTGTCTCCGAAAATATTGGTTGCTAGGAGACAAACGGGACCCATCCACAACTACAATGCTATCAGTTTGATTTTTATAACGGATAAACATTTAAACAAAAACTGATAAACATTTTTGACACGTGTGGTCGTCGATTTGTGTAAAGCCAAGCTCTGGACAATAGCCTGTAGTCACTAGAGTCACGTACAAAGGGTAATGGATTGCAAGTGTTGGGAGATATACAGCCTTAGCTGTGTGAACAATGTAAGCACCTGTTTTCAGGATGGGCTTCAGAAACCCAAGTCATTGTGCCTGAAGAAATGAATATCCGATTCCCTGTAACTAGTTAAAGCTGACGGTTCAGATTTTGCATCTACAGAAAGTACAGATACAAAAACAGAAGCCAGAAGGACTGGTCCTGGTTGACTGGTAAAGGATGCGCTGGTCTTGGTTTGAGTTCCAAGTAGCGCTACCTTTTCTTGTAACTCACACGTCATTGCATTATCACCATGAGTATTGTGTTTTGCTACTTGACTATTTAATTACTGCACCTTATCAGGATAAAATGATTAAATTCAATGTACATATTGCCGGTAATGACTCTGATCTCGCCTCTCAGATGAAAAAGTAACACCCCTTCTGTTGTTTTACACAATGTATATATACAAGAAAAATTAGAAACGTATCTGAAGCCATGATATGCGTATAAAATGTTTAAAAAATATAAAACTAATTTTGACAATACATGAAGAAGGATACTCATCCAATGAAGTCTTCCTGTAAATTACTGCACTGGAAAATTTTTATTCCTTGTAAGGTCTATAATTTACCGCTTTTTGGTTTTAATTTTATTAAAATAATATCTTGAACAACGGTTCTGTTTCCTGTTAACGTCCAAAGATGTTCAATATAGGCCCCTTTCAGTGCTTGCAAGAACATCCATTTAAAATTGGGGTATTTTATAAGCACAAAAATTAAAGGTATATATATTTCTTAAAGTTAAGAACATTCTGCAGGCCAATGATCTTTAAGGGACAATACTTTATGATTACCATGCTGTATATAATTATTGGCGATTTCTCGTTTAAGTTTAATGTTTTTCTTGCAGCAATGTGCACTAAAATATCTCCCACAGCTGTCCACAGGGAATAAACACTGAAATTAAAAACTTTGTTTTACATTTCAGTTTTGTTGTAGCACTGAACACAAGAATATCGTAGGCGACCACTCTGATAATTTGCCTGTAATACATTCCAGTTCACAAAAACTAGTAATACATTACACGCAAAGTCAATATGCCGCTCAGGTAGACTTTGCACATTTCTCCCGTCTAATTTTTTTTGTTACAATAGCAACATTTTAAGCAAATACTGACATAAAAACAAAAACTTCAACAATCACAAAAGGTAGTTATATTAATTTGCATAGTTGTTATATATGACAAATAATTCTTTAGCACGAGCATAGACTATTCAGCCTCGTGCACTTTCGAGACAATTTCATGAGTTTGAATAAACAGCTAAAAATAGTATATAACTGTATCTAAATTTTTTGCGAAACAGCCATAAAAATCACCATCAGCATCAGATGTTTGCTAAACCAAATGTATCGAACAATAACCTTCTTACATTAGATCCACTTTAATCGGTCACCGACAGAGAGAGAGAGAGAGAGAGAAAGAAAATCTGTCAGTGTTGCACTCGACAACTCTGAGAGTCACTCCAGCCGCCTTTCAGTGCAGTCAGCGTTCGTGAACCGCGATGATTTAATTCCTGGTTTTCTACGCCTTGTGAGTTATCATAAGGATTTTCAATTAAGGACGGTTTCATTCCCTTTCGACGCAATGCCGTCTACTGCGGGAGAGCTGCGGCGAATTACGAAACATTGATATTGCTGTAATTGCTTCCTGCAAATCTGTTTCTCTCTAAACGCTTCCTGCAAGATCTCTCTCTCTCTCTCTCTCTCTCTCTCTCTCTCTCTCTCTCTCTCTCTCTCTCTCTCTCTCTATTACCCACCTATCCATTTATCTATCTATCTATCTATCTATCTACCTATCATTCTATCTATCTATCTATCTCTTTACTTATTTTTTCCAAACTGCTTCTTGTGAACTCTCTCTCTCTCTCTCTCTCTCTCTCTCTCTCTCTCTCTCTCTCTCTCTCTCTCTCTCTCTCTCTCTCTCTATAAAAGTCCCTGCCCGTTTTAACTCATGTCATTTCGTGGTCGGTTGGAGCTCAATAAAGCTCCCAAGCTTAAATATGTCTTTCCCGGCCAAGATACATGTATAAAAGTCTCCCAAAGGCTGTGTTTAAAACATTTACCAAGACGGATTGCACGAACCGTTTTGCCTGGGAAGTTCTTTCGGAGTCAGCGAACGGAAGATGAAACAGTCCCACCTCACACAAGACTCTATCAATTCTCCAAATCTGCCCCTCAATTCCCTCTTTTTATTAAGCGTTAGCATATTACATAATGGTGTTTGATTATAATCATATTCGAATTTTTTTTACTCCAAGATCTGTGGTGCTTGAACAATTGCTGCAATTGACTTATAGCTGTGCAATACACACCAATAAGCTATACACATACACGAATGCATACATACATACATACACACACTATATATATACTGTATATATATACACATATATATCGTGTATGTATGTATATATATGTATGTATATAGACATGTGTTTGTATTCGTGTATGTGTATTGTTTATCGATGTGTACTGTAATCCTATAAGTCAATGCCGCAATTGTCCAAGTACCGGAGATCTTTCAGTAAAAAAGAATGATTATGTAATGTACAAATGCGTTTGTGCACGTTTGTTCGTCACTTTCTATGTAAATATATAGGCACGTATGCATAAATGATACTAATGAATGATACCTGTGTGACTGCATGCGCATAAATCAGGATCAGATTCCTGGATTTCGTTTGGGAAAATCTACCAAAAGGAATTCTCGTGTCTACGATAAATTATTTAACATTCCAAGGTGACGGTTAAGTTTAACCGATTAAGGATGCCATTCTGAACGTGTGTAAAAATAGACATAACGAAATGGGTGCACATTTGAGATACTTTAAGACAACTGATTTCTGTAAAATCAACCCGAAATGTCGGCAAGCCTGTTTTTTGCTTCGAGTGTTTACAACTAAGTAACTGAACAGAAGGAAATTTGCGGAAACAGGTGCACGAGAACTCATCTCGATATATAAGAAATAAATGATAGCTATCCATTTCGCGGTTGTTGCTGGTTTTAATTTTTTTCGTTATTTTTTCTTTCTTAGATTGCATCAATTTTCTTTCCATATCAGTGCGAGAGAGAGAGAGAGAGAGAGAGAGAGAGAGAGAGAGAGAGAGAGAGAGAGAGAGAGAGAGAGAGAGAGAGATAACATTAAGATCAGGGGTTTCATTTCAAGGCAAGAAAGTGTGAGAGAAGCTAATATCTGATTCTTTATTTTCTCTGTGCCAAATCCTAGTTATTACATTCGAATTACAGACAGATCCATTATTTCATTTTAATACTTTAAGATCAGGCTACTTCAAGGTTACAAGTTGCACAAATCCCGCAGGTTCTATATCCAGTCTTTATCTTTCAATAATAAAAATGGAAAAAACAAAGCCTTATATTATCACTACATACGTCACTTGGAATAGGATGATGAATATTTTTGCGCATGAGAAGTGATTTACCTCATCTGCATCGAGTGACCGAAAGCTGATTGTTTTTCTAAAAAAAAAAAAAAAATACGATAATTCATGGAAGATTATTTTCGTTAACTGATAATTTGACCTTTCTTTAAATTAGAATCATTAATTCATACAGATGGCATGCTTGTAACTCTTTTGGGAAAAAACATTAATGTTAAAGGTCTGAGTGTCTTTGTGCCTTCATGCCTTATAAAATTATGCGTTAAATGAATAGAAGACTGATTAACCGAAGTGAGTGACCGATATGGATTCTGCATTTAGTTGTAGCAGCTTCCATCTATACAAGAATGGGAATGATTACGTGATGATGCTCAACTTTGCCTTCAACCTGTTGCACTTGTGTCCACCGAAAGATAAAATAGGAAAATTTTCAAAAAATAATTTCCCATTATGCATTATTGTAATGAAAACTATCTTTTAAATCTCACTGACTAAATGAGATGCAAAGGTTAAATTGCCATATTAGATTATAAAGTGTCATTAATGGTCATACAGTATGCTTTGTAGCCTATCTGATATTCTCGTTAAGGCAATGAGATTGAAGTGCATGGAAATGTACCAAGTTCGGACAAAAGGATGAACTGACACAGGGTACTGTATTCAATCGTCCTTCTCACTATCTTCTGTACATCCATAAAAAAAGGCGTCTAAGAATAAAACCAAAACAAATACGAGCTTCATAAATGTGAAGGAGGAGCTTTAACATCTTTTTAGTTAGAAAAAGGAGGGAAAACGAAAACAGAATCGCCATTTATCAAAGAAAACTCATTCTGCATTTTTTCCTGTTTTCCTGAAGGGAAAATACAAAACTACCAAGCACTGCACCATAGCCACAATGTTGACGAATGCCTAAGCCCCCCACCCCCACTTCCGCAGTCTCTGTTGGAGGAAAGAGCTCGGTAGCAATTAAACAGAACAATGGCCTGAGAGAAGAAGCAATGGCCATCTCTAAAAACGATTACGCAAGGGTTTTTTTTTTAGCTTTTTTTAGGAATGACAGTACCAAAAATCAATATCTGCACGAAAGGACATGTTTCTTATTCTCTCCCTCTGTCTCTCTTTCTCCAACGGAATTCCTCTTACTTTAAGAGATCATTTCCACTGAATCCAAAACTTTACGTTTTCTGTATAAAAAAGCAAAGGTAACATGCTGCACGAGAGGTTACCAGGGAGCCAACTCCCGAAATAAAAATAAATCAGCAAAAAATAATAAATTCCTCGAAATGATGCACATACACACATATAATTATATGTATGTATAAAATATATATATATATATATATATATATATATATATATATATATATATATATATATATATATATATATATATATATATATATATATATATATATATATAGTTAAGGATGCTCAAAAGAATAAAATGAAGTAAACAATAGCGTTATGTATCGAAATAAATGCTTTCATCTACAAATGTAATGATATATATATATATATATATATATATATATATATATATATATATATATATATATATATATATATATATATATATATATATATATACTATACAGTATAGTACAATACACTCAGTACACACACACATACACACACACACACACACACACACACACACACACATATATATATATATATATATATATATATATATATATATATATATATATATATATATATATATATATATATATATATATATATATATACATATATATATAAATAAATATAAATATATATATATATATATATATATATATATATATATATATATATATATAATATATATATATATATATAGTTTTATTCTGCAGATAATTTCTAGAACCATAATCAACTTTACATGATAATTCTGACACGTAAATTATGTCCATCTGCCCTTTGACTATTATTACCCTGACGGCCTCTTTGAACCGTAAGTTACGAACCTCTGGTATCACTGGACATCACAACCACAGGGCTCTAAAATCGTTTCCCAATGCGTCATTCCATCTACGGGATATTTGACGCTGCCGAGGCAACCATTTTTATTTGCCGGGAAAACATCAGTTTGAAATATCCCAGAGACCTTGCCAAATTTTCTCTCTTTCATTTTTTCTTTTCACTTTCAGTTATTTTATTCGTCAGACACTTATTTCCTATTTCCTTCTTATAAGAATTAAATCTATCTCGATTACCATTCCTTTTATGCTATTTTAATATTTGCTTTTTACGGACATTTCGTCAACGCAAGAGATGACACATGATTCCACAATCGCAATGAAGTTAGAACTTTGGCATTAATCAGTACCTAGCATCTCTTCTCCTTACCTCGCAGTTCGCTTTCAAAAGTTGTATTGCATAATGTAGATATATGTTACTAGTGTAAGAGGTTGGCCTACACTTCCTTTGACATTCTAATTTTCATTGTAATCAAACTCTGAAAATAATCAAGAATCACACATGACCTGTTTTTTATGTCTCCGTGTCTATTTACACCCAGCAGACGCTTCCTGTACTTCATAATCTTCGTTATGAGACTTCTCTGTCTACTTTGCTAAGGAAAAAATACCACTTATTCTGCTTCACCTTAATTTAAGCTAATATTAAGCGATATCTAAGGGGTTTTTAAATAAAGATGAAGAGATGCTACAAGTAGAGGTGCGATGCTACCATCACTAAACGAAAAACAGATTACCAAATGTGATTGAAAACATTTCAGCGGTCCCCTCTGGAAGTTACATAAACGTTCAATATTACGTAACACTCTTCAGTAACCTTGATCTATGTACATTCACTTAAAATGTCTATCAAGTGTTTCGTAGACTATTACGTCCTTTTGTTAGTTTTCAGTTTCGTTACCCCAACTGAACGTGAAGCGTATCTTACTAACAAAATAAAAGTAATCTAACTTCCAGATTAAATCTGTAACACACGAATCCCCATCGCCATCATCGTCACCTCCAGCGTCATTATCGTCATCATCCTTGCGTGAAAGGATTAATCTTATTTCTATCATTCAGATCAGCACCGTAAAATAGGAAACCCTTTTATGCTTTTACCGCACGTATGCCTACAAATTAGATGATGGAGCGGTTTCTCCCTTGCGAGACTTTACCTATACATAGTAATTTTAATGATGTGAGGAGGTGTAAACCAACGCTTCGAACGCCTACGGTACGACCTGTAGAAGATGGCGGTTGTCTGCGCATGCGTGAAGTATGTGCAGCGCGAAGATTCAGACGACTTATACCGAGCCCTTCAGACGCTTTTCAATAATGGATTCAAAATGGGTAGAGAATTAAGAGTATGGATGTGTGTGTGTGTGTGTGTGTGTGTGCGTGTGGTGGAAAAATCCGTATAACTTCTGAAGAGCCCTTCAGACGCTTTTCAATAATGGATTCAAAATGGGCAGAGAGTTAAAAGTATGGATGTGTGTGTGTGTGTGTGTGTGTGTGTGTGTGTGTGTGTGTGTGTGTGTGTGTGGTGGAGAAATCCGTATAACCTCTGAAGAGCCCTTCAGACGCTTTTCAATAATGGATTCAAAATGTGGCAGAGAGTTAAGGGTGTGTGTGGGGGAGGGGTGAGGGGGGTTATTTCAATCATAATACGTCAAATGGGGTATTCATACACCCCCAAGTAGTCACCGCCCTTTTGATAAACTGACATATCTCAACCTTTCCTCCGTCGCTCCAAAGCCCTCCATCTGTGCAGGCTTTTCCCCTTCCCTAAAACTCATCATTTATACCTTCACACGTCAGGAGTTTTGTGAGGGAGGCTACACGTTAGTGTTTTTAGCGATAAACTATTACAAATTTCACATGATTTATACTTGTATTCCTCTCAATTTGTTATACCTGTTAAGGAATGTCACACGCTTCCTTGCAATGTCTGAAACTGTAAGAATTTCTTCGTTCCTGCTCATACATTCATGTGTGTATGCATTATATATATATATATATATATATATATATATATATATATATATATATATATATATATATGTGTGTGTGTGTGTGTGTGTGTGTGTGTGTGTGTATGTGTGTGTTATATAAATATTATTAATATCTTTGGTTTTAACCGTACAAGTCTTTTATATTGACCGAATGTTAGGTTGTATAGCTATTCATTCTGTCCTTAATCTATCAGGTCGTGATTCCGGAAGTAAATAATAGTTTTATTCGTAATCCTATGCCTTCTATCAAGAAGGATGAATTTTTTCTTATCTTTCTACGTCTGAGATCTCTCAGACTTCTGTAGACACCGTTAATTTAAGTTCGTGGTTTTCGATCGGATAAGTGTTTTTCATCAGCACACAAGTCAGAGTTCGGTTTTTTCTCAAGTTCCAAGTTTCATTATTTTCAGTTAAATTTCTGTTTTTCCATTAATGATTAAAATGTTTGTTTGAGTTATAATTAACGGGAAAATATTCTAAAAATAGATGGAGGAAGATCTACATTCTTGGACATATACACTTACATGCACACAGACACACACACACACACACACACACACATATATATATATATATATATATATATATATATATATATATATATATATATATATATATATATATATATATATATATATATATATATATATATACTATATATATGTGACCATTTCCAACAACATAAAATTCCACGTTCCTGGGGAAATCACGTGAACAGAAATACTTGAAATAATCTATAATCATTGCTCGTATCACGTACTGACCTAAACTCGCACTAAAATGAAAGGAGACTGTTTTTGTGATCTAAAATTCTTTCGGCATTAGGTAACTGCCCCAGTGACGTGAGCATCAAGAAATCTGTACTTCTTGCCTGACTGACCGTCGCTCCCTAAACCCCATCGACATCACGAATTAAGGATACTTAAAACTAAGGAGAACGAGATTTACTGTTGCCAGTAAAGTATGGATAACTGTGATTATCGAAACTGGAGAAAATCATCAGTAATTTCTAACACAACTCATTGAGTGGAAGTGTCGCCTACTGACACGAGGAAGGGAGAACCATGAAAAAAGCACTAAGATTGACTTGACTATTTCTAACTGGAGAATACACGTATGTGCAACATTAAAAAGCTTGTGCGTGTGTTTGTGCATTCCCCCTCTGATGTAGCACAGAATATTAGTAGCTTCCCTTGCACTTTCTAGTTTAAATCCATGGTTTTCATAACTGGTAATGCAAGGATATCCCGGGTTGCAACAGAAACTTGAGTGATAACCACAGCTGTGGTCTGATTAGATCTGTCTTATTCCTGTACCTTTGGAGATGTTTTGACTTTGGATTTTACTTGCACTTAAAACCTAAACACTTGCTCTATATTTAGATACCCTTGTTTAAACTCCCCTCTTGGAGATGCCCTAGTCTTGCTCTCTCTTTATACATGTGTGAACAAGATTGGAAATATTGGTTAACAGATCGGTGTTGAATACATGTTGCCCTCAGTATCAACAGAAAAATATTATCCCTGTTGTGTTAGATTACTTTAAGAGATAGTCTCTCTCTCTCTAAACTTAGACATAATCTTTATGCTGTTTATCCGATCATTCTCTCCGCTCGTTACTTTGCAGAAGAACATAATTTCTTTTAAAGGGTATAAAAGGTCACAATGAGCAACAGAGTTAAGGGATAGATTAATGCCAAGATACAACCAAAACATAGGATCAACGTCCAAGTCCCCTCTCCATACCAAGTAAGACCAGGAGAATAAGGTCCTGTGGTCTCAGAGGGAAAAACCTATTATTTCTCTCTCTCTCTCTCTCTCTCTCTCTCTCTCTCTCTCTCTCTATATATATATATATATATATATATATATATATATATATATATATATTTATATCTATGTTATACATACATACATACATATATATATATATATATATATATATATATATATATATATATATATATATATATATATATATATATATATATATAAACATAAAGTATAACAACCTAAAAGAAACTGCATATTATTTCTCTGTCTCTCTCTCTCTCTCTCTCTCTCTCTCTCTCTCTCTCTCTCTCTCTCTCTCTCTCTCTATATATATATATATATATATATATATATATATATATATATATATATATATATATATATAAACGTATATAAACATCGGCAAAGTATAACAACCTGGTAAAAGAAACTCCACCATTTTGGATGCAAAAGTCTGATGATAAGTAATAATTGTTACAAAATGTAACGATTAATCACTTCGAATCTGGAGAAGAGAAGCGTCGCCCTTAACGATACTTGGGATAATATAACAGAAACAAGTAAAAAATGAGCCGAAGTTTCTTCGGCGCAATCGAGTTTTCTGTACAGCGTATAATGCTGTATGAAATTCTCAGCCACGGCCCATGAAACTCTCAGCCGCGGCCTGGTGGTGGCAGGCGTTGTTGTCAGCTATAGCGGTGCCACACGCACAATCATGTCTAACTTCAACCTTAAATAAAATAAAAATACTGAGGCTAGAGTGCTGCAATTTGGTATGTTTGATGATTGGAGGGTGGATGATCAACATACCAGTTTGCAACCCTCTAGCCTCAATAGTTTTTCAGACTGACAAGTTCATCCCAAAATGCCCTTTCTCCCCAAAAATTACCTTCTTATGTCTCCCAAAATTTTAACTTCTTGATGCAAGTCACAGGAGTCCACCATGGTGATTTTTTTTTTAAAATATCTACGTATGAATTTTAATAAAATCCAGCAGACAAGCATGCAAAACAAAATCAAATAAATAAACATACAAACTGAATCAAAAACAGTCCATTAATGGATTACAAAGAGGGAAAGCTTAACATACATCTATTGCTTTTAACCCGTCAATTTTACTGTAGGTTTTTACTTTTTTTTTTTGCCTCTACCGAACCCTCCTCGATGAATAATGATGCAGACTTTAACTATTATGGGTAATTAATTTCACAATGAAAGCCATTTCCACACCGGAAGACGATTCGGAAATAATTAATGCTTGGCCATGGGAGGTGATCCATTTTGTTGATGGTCGCCCTGCCAGCCTCCCATCATCGCCATTATCATCATCGTCAACTTCTTGGCTAGTGAAGATTATGTATGACCAGAGAGAGAGAGAGAGAGAGAGAGAGAGAGAATCTGGAAGACACTGATCGTGTAAAACCGATGAGAAACTGAAAACAAGTTTTAAAACATTCAACATAAATTTAGTAGGATTCTCCTTCAACACTAGCGTTTAAAAAGATTGTCACACATAAACATAATAGTTTTGAAAGTCTGTGGCGCGGAAATTAACATCAGGTGTCGTCAAATTCAACATGAAACACCTAAAAGAGAATTCGTAGTTGCCTATGATTACAGCAACAGGAATATGAAGACACCACTATCCCTGTCATACTCGAAGATAAGAGGAACTATAAATACAAACATAAAAACATAACATAAAGGGAAGGATGATTTAATTCCATTTCATGAAATTTAGGCCGTCAAGCCAAGCACTGGCGCACTTCTTCGGCCATTCAGTTCTTCAAACAGTAAAAAGGAGTTGTAGTGGTTGGGCAACAAGATAGAGGTATCCAAAAAACAGATGAGATGAAGTACAAGGATCTAAAGATGGAACTGAGAGAAAACCCAACAGCTGTACTAAGAAGTAATGGTTAGAGAAGTTGGGCAGCAAGACTGAGGGAAGGAAGCGGGAACGGAGGTAGAGTTCGAGGTTAAAAAATGGGTACAACTAGGGACCGAAGGGACTCAGCAAACACAATTTATAATGCATACAATCTACCACGTGAGGTGATCAAATAAATCTTTCCAAATCGAGCAATAAAAGATAAAAAAAAAAAGTATTTTAGAGCGTCTTCTATCGAACAGTCTTCGTGGCAGTAAGCAGCCTTCAGGGTCTCCTGTTAAAACGCATGGATGGCCTTACCACCGTAGCGCCACATGTAGGTAAGAAAAATGTCAATAGATTGGAAATCTGATCACTCGAGTGAACTTTGCAATCTGCAAAATCACAGGAAAAAACGCCGAGATTAAAATTGATTAAAAAAAGTCAAATTTTCTCACCACACCCATACAATTACATTTGTTGTGTTTAACAGATAGTAAATTTTCTATTACATTTGGTGTTTAACAGATAGTAACGAACTTAATATTTAACTATGACAAAATCTTACATAACAAAACGCAGAGTAACATACTAAACTTGATCTTGCCATCAGTTTGAAGGGAGAGGTACATTTATACATACACATTTAAATGTATATATATACATATATATGTATTTATTTTTTGCTTTTTTGCAGTATCAATGAGTGGAACTGCAAACCATATGCATCAACAATTTGATGACTCATACCACTCAGAACAATGAGAATTTTTTTTTCTTTTAGAACATCAAGCAAGAGTGAAAAGCTAGGTTCAATAGATTCAAAAGAGACTCATTTAAAAATTAATATTTACACGTTTAATCAACAGAGTATCATTCAAAATTATCCAGGAATGCAGACAAACTTACAGAAACCGACGATTAAATGCAAAACTGTTCCAGATGAGATTAATGAAATAATGAGAGAGCTGTCATCGCGAGCAACAACCAGTAGAAAGAAAAAAAAAACTGCAGGATCGTTATCTCGTCCAACCATCGCAGAATCTATTTCAAAGACGTTAAATCTGTGACGGATATGTGCAAGAGGAACATGAAACCCCATAATTATTAATGCTAAAATCCCACAACCGACTTCGTCTTCCTGCTACTTAATACTAGGAGGCTTCTGCAATGGACTCGTAGTATAGCTCTATTTTCTCGAAAGGACTTTTGCTCATTTATAGTTCCTAATCAGTTAATGTCCCTTTACGCTTAAATTGTGAATGTTTTTTTTTTTATCGAGAATTTTATCTAATCTTATATCCCTTGACAGTAATAACCGATGCGAAGTTTTAAAGGATTGGCAATATCAAGTTCATGCCAAAAAAATACTATTAAGGAAGAATCAAGTTCAGAATTATGCAGAAAATAAACTCTTAAATAGTCGAGAGTTCAAGATGTATAAAAAAAAAATTACAATTAACTCATGTTTTCCGAACTTCTTGTTTTTTCTTCAGAACAAGAGTTTCCGGAAGGTTTAAAGTTTCCTGTTAGTTTTATCTAAAAATCTTAACAAATGACTATGGGTCGTTTATCCATTACTATCATTATTATTATTAAACTACCCAAGTTTTGCATACTTTGTAAATTTGAATATATTTCGTATGCTGCAACTGTTCAAGTTATCATTATTTACTGAAATGTCTATTGAAATAAGTATATTACTTATTCCTTTCAAAGGAAAGAGGCTGTATTTATTCAAGGCAACTGAAACAGGCTAGATGAGTCTAAATCTTATGCACTCATTTTAAACTTTAAAGAAATAATTGTTGTAATAAAACACTACATTTCTATTCACAATTTTAAGCAGTATCTAACCACGGTGTTTTACAATGAACGAAAAATCCTATTCTTTAGCTTAATGAACGGGGTCTCAGTTATCTTTAATGAATTCTCTCTCTCTCTCTCTCTCTCTCTCTCTCTCTCTCTCTCTCTCTCTCTCTCTCTCAGCTATTATTTGGTTATTAAAATCATTTGTGATGGTTGATATAATCAAAAGAAAACAGGTCTTACTAATGTTACAGCTCATTTCACTGGGCTGAAAATGCTTAGTTTTCTTTGTAATTTTATTAACTAAATAAACCCTCCAACGGTTATTATCCGGTGGAAAATGGCAAGGGACTGCAAGAAGTTTTACCTTGCGGTCAAGTTTTATCCGAACAATGTTTTATCTCTATGACTGTTTTAACTTACAAAGTTTTTTTACATTCATAAGACCTCAGCTGCCGAAAGACTATAACTGCTTGTGACCCTTATGGCTGAGAAAATTATAGTTCTTGGAAAATTGCCTTTAAATTTCAATTGGCAATCAAAGTTCAATTGCTTGATAGTTGACCACTGGCAAAATTTAAATGCAATATTAAATCTTGACTGTTTACGTCATTTACGAGATCTCTGACATCCGCAACTTACAGGTTTTTCCAATTTCCATTACAAAGACATTACCTCAACTTGACGTCATGACATGAGAACTCATCATCAAATGTAGACCCAGAGAATTAGACGTAATTCCAAAATCCGGATACCTATCTGACCAAATCCTTCCGACATCGGAGACCAGACGGATAATGCGTCATCAGAGAACCACAATGATACGTTGCATCAAAATACGTTACACGTTATATCAAAGACGATGAGACCATTTACCCGAAGCTTCCCAGTGGACGAGGAATCCCAAGAAATGGGAAGTTGCGAATGAAGACAATAATTAACAGTTTCTAAGCTTAATTCTTAAATGAGTTTCCTGCTGACCGGAGGGCGCCTCTCACGATACTGCAAGAGTCTCACGCCTGTCGATGCAAGATGGTTTGGAAAGCATCGACTGCAAGTTAATTACTGGAGGGCGAAGCCCGTTTATTAACCCCAGAACTAAACTTAGTAAATAGAGAACCAGTATGCATTAAATATCCATGATTAACCTTATTAGCCGGAAGAACACGACGTATGAAATGCAAGGCGTTAATGTTGGCCACAGTTTCTGTGAAATTTGCTAATATAGCTTGATGAGTCTCTACCTTTGGATTACAGTAAGTAAGTACATAAACTACGTTACACTAATAACATCCTATGTAAATTACTTTATCCTGAACAGCTAGAGGACCTCACCCAAAACACAGTCTTACGAATCTTGCTAATATGCATGACAGTATCCCGTACAGAAGCTATCTATAATCCTAGTGTTGCTGAAATATACAACATTTTTGAACTTAATACTTTCCCATAATCGATATTCATGTGTCCTATTGTGTATCACTATAAACCAACATACAGGAAAGAACAAATGTAAATATCGTCTAACACACACATATAATATATATATATATATATATATATATATATATATATATATATATATATATATATATATATATATACATATATATATATAAATGAATAAACATTTAATTCGAAGAAATACATGCCAAGACGCCAGGTTCCGATGACCAAGCGAGCCGGAGTATTTCAGACCAGTTAGTTAAAGACCATCATGACACTGTTGAATGGGTGTGTTATGTACCTGGTAGTTAGCGAACTGTACTCGGTCGAAACCAGGCTGAAACTGGGGGGCTAACAACGTCTGGAGCCACTGTCTAATCTTGGCTTACAAATGAAAAACTTGAAATTGTCCGCACAAAGGGGCTCGACTATAGTCGACGTCAGCTGATCTGTCCTCGAAATTTATCTTTAATAAACATTTTGTCATGGCAACACTGCTGAGGATATCGGATGCTGATTGGCTTCATTCCATCTTAATCGGATGTACACAAATAGACTTTGAATTCCTACCAAAGCACTTTTTTAATATGTAAGACACGAGATTATAAAAAAAAAAAAAAACTAATAATAAATGAATCCGTTTGAGTTACTCCAGATGTGCATGGCAACAATGATATAAAAACTAACTGCCAGTAAGAAATACAGGTGAATGTATAAGAGCTACCCGAGAAGGAGGCGGAATGTGCAGCTTCCCTCCCTTGAAATATATGCATAAGTATTCTGAAGCACTGGCAGCACCTGATACTGCTTACTATCAGGGTGGCAGCAACCTGTTTTGGTTAAACTAGTGTCTAATGGATCAACGTCTTGTATAGGCATACACCCAAAGTAGGCGACGATTTTTGTAAGTTTTCTGTAGCGCGGTTAGCCCTTACTAGCTCAGCTAATTGATGAACAGTGCAATGGGTGCTGTTTCCCTTTCTTTCTTCTTTTTTTATTTTATATACCCAATTTGGAAAAAAAAAATATTGGTGATGAACAAAAACATCGCCTTTATGGGTCAACTGTGTCTTTCTTGTGGCAAAGAAAATCACTATCTGTAGCCTTACCAGAACGAATATTCCAATTTTATTTTTTTTATAATAAACTCAGCTTTTTAATTGAATATTCTATGCCAATGGGAGTTGTTATTTTTTTCAAGTGCAGACTTTTTTACTGTATGACTATGTATGCTTGCCATTTTGTACGTAACTGAACGTGACATCAAGCGCAAAAAGGATGAACATACATAATCATGCAAAAAAATTTCCGCACTTAAAAAAAAAATAACTCTCCCACTGACATAGAACATTCCATTAAAAGCCGACTTTGAGATTAAAAGGATGTTTTATTTCACACAGGAAATAACACGTCCGTTGTTGCATGGAGATGAGAACTAGGCGGCGCAACAGGAGCGTTCGCTTGCTTGCTTTGCTTGCCATCATGCGTGCATGGATCCACGGAAAGTGCGGTAATTTCAGATAAATAGTCTCATTCTGGATATTTGCCTTCATGGGTAATTCCAGTGATTTTTACTGATTTATCACCGGGTGAATCGTTCGTGTTCGCACGTAAACGCCTCAATTTTTCACCTACCCTGAGAGAGCAGACATGAAGGAAGAGAGAGAGAGAGAGAGAGAGAGAGAGAGAGAGAGAGAGAGAGAGAGAGAGAGAGAGAGAGAGAAGGGGGTTGGGGATTTCTGAAAGTTACAAAAATTAATTGTAATGTTCACTCAAATCTGAAAACTAAAAAATCTCAATGTTTAAAATGAGAAAAGCAGGTATATCCCACCTAAATCAAAATGGTACCATCTGCCTGCAATTGAAGCATCTGTTGTCCAAACCACGAAATTGATACGAGAAACCAAATTTCCGAAAGAAAATTTCCCGTGTTTCACAAACAATCAATTCCTGGAGCCAAATCGAGTTAGGAGAGAAAGATGAAAATCGTTGCAAATCGTTTAAGAATAATTATTCTTTTCTTTTTTCTTGAGAAGACGTCACTCATCCCGTCTTTGGGAAGAAGTCCAGATTACTGACCGATCTAATTTGATCGAATTTAGCTCCTTTGAGAATTGGACGATTATGTGAACATGCGGTTTCCATTTTGTGAAGAAAAAATTGTAAACAGGAAAATAAAGCACGTTACATTTTATCCGAAATGAATTTCACACAGTTGTCAATTAAGCGAAGGAAAAATTCCTCCCTCTCTATAAACATGACAGTTCAAGGAGTTTAGTTCATCAGTTAACATGGAAGGAAAAATTCCTCTCTATAAACATGGCCGTCCAAGGACTTTATTTCATTAACAAAAATTAAAGGAAAAACTCAAAATGTAACTTACTAAAGGCAATATTAAGTAAACTGGACTAATTAAAAGAAGTGGTAATAGAACATAGGAAAGGAATTCATTCCTAAGAAAAAAAAATATATTTATAAGCTGGAATCTATGACGGAATTATTGAGCCAGACCTGTTCAAGGAATTAAGGTGTTAATGTTGAAAAAGAATGAGTAGCCTAATGTAGATATACGTATGAGGAGCGTTGGCCGGACAAATGCTAGACGGACATTAAATTTTGGCCAAAGGACACTTCATAAAACGGACAAGTCGCCGGTGGGTATTTCACCAGATAATTCGTGGAATCGACATTTGGTTGAATGCATAAAGGGCATTTTGAACTGACTCACTATTTCTCGTTTATATCTTTTTTATCCCACTTCTTTGCAGCTATTTCATAAAATAAAGAGCTCGCTAGCCATTTCCTGGGATCGGAAAGTCGTAAAAATGTTAGCGTAAGTGAAAGGATGAATAGTGTTCCAGGATGTTTCGGTCATATAGTAAGAAAGACGAATTATAAGTTGGTGAAATAAGTGACAATTTGGGAGTTTCAGAAGGAAGGGGAAGCAGGGACACAGACAATGCCGGCCTGATGCCGTGAAAGCAATACTGAAGAGGAAGAACCTGTGTGGGGTTGTTGGGGTTCAACTCGTTGGTGATGCGCCTTTTGTGAAGTCATATAGGAAGTTTTCCGCACAAAGGGTTCATCCGCGACTTGGCACTTTAGCATGATTGTGATATTGAGTACTATCTTGTCTCTTCCCTGTTAGCGGAATCGGCTTAATGTAGGAACAATACATCAGTTATAAATAAATATACCATTACACAAACACAATAACAACAGAAATACAGTGGATATCTAGAGATCATGCCCATCTGTCCCTCCTCGCCCGGGTTCGAGTTCCAGTTTTGAGCTAGATGAGGTACCATCTGAGATCCGAAGTCATGAGAGAGAGAGAGAGAGAGAGAGAGAGAGAGAGAGAGAGAGAGAGAGAGAGAGAGAGAGATTGTTGGTAATGACCCCTTCTCGAAAAAAAGGAGGCTCTCTCTGTCTGTCTGCCTATCTCTCGGTTGCTCTCAAATGTGTCCAAATACGAACACAGCCCAGTAGAGCAGGATAAATACATTTTTTATTTAAAAAAAACATCTATACACTCAAACTACAAAAATACTGTATTTTTACGCTAAAAAGACAGTATCTTTTTGGTTTAGTGTACAGATGGCAGTTAGATCTTTTAATATCTCAATTTGCCAAGAATGCTTGGATTACCAGGAATTAACGTTTTGACGTCATCAAGTGTCAGAGGAACCACACAAAATCTCTGTAGAAGACGACGTTCTCAGGCTAATTATTTGTATTTTTAGTTCCAATTTAAAGAAAAAAAAATCTTTCAAATCGCGTTTTTACTTATTCAGTCCCTTTTCTTCATGAACATTCCCATATGTTATGGCTGAATTTATAATTCCATAAAATTCATATGATTATCCTCAACCAGTCAATAATAAATTGTACTCATATAAAATTATGTTATATATATATACGTACAAACGTATATATATATATATATATATATATATATATATATATATATATATATATATATATATATATATATATATATATATATATATACACACATAATCAGGTCAATTATGTCAATTATGCTTAGGCGATAGTCATTCTTATGAAATTCTACGTCCCGAATTACAGGTATTACGCCTGGTGTTCGAATTCCTCGCAATTCTAGGGAAAAACTTCTCGAACTTTACGCATCTTTCATCATTTTATATTTAATGCATAGTTTTTCGATAGAAAATACGTCACAACAGTAACATCAGCATGAGCTAAACCATACTGTAATAATTAGATACTGTGTCCATCCTGAATACTTCAATGTGACTGGCTATCGTTTGCCTCTCTTGCAGAAGAGGAAGGCAATTTCATACTGGCAATACTGCAGACGAGGCCACCTGAGCAATATTATACCGCTTCTGTCTGATTTCGACCTTGAGATACATATCCCTAGAAGGGAAATTATGTATATCCGTTTCAATACAGGCATTAAGGTAGTTGGTATTTGCATCCATTCAAGGTTTCTCTCGTCTTGGACATTTTAGTAAATCCTTTCCTCCTTCCACCTAAATTGTCTGGTTTCCTGATTTTCCTCTTCGTATGTAAAATCACATGAACTTCTTCAGAAACTTAGTGAGCAGGGCGAGGTTGTCCAATTCTGGTCCCTGCGGCAAAAACTGCCATCCTCAGTATCAAATTCGTTAGAACAAATATTTTAACACTGTATTACCCCTCCACTTTAAGAATACCGGTCACATATTTACAAAATCCAGTCAATGACTTTCCCATCATTTCTAGCATTTAATAGATGGTTTGGAACCTGTTTTCTGCTGGTGCTTCTGGCAAAAGTTGTTTTTTCGTGAATAAACTGTGGCCCTTCTTTTTCTTTTCTCAAGCTGTTCTCGTTACCTTCTGATTAAATTTATTCGACTTCCAACTGACATATTATCAATATGAACAAGGTCCGTATGACAGATAACGCTGATAGAAAAATGAAGACGAAAGATCTCGCTTTATGGGTATCCAAGCATGGTCGTCTACCTTTGGACCAATGTTGACTGTAGTCTCTTCAGCTTTTGTACCTACAGTAGATTGACCGAAATCCTTTCTACCTTTAGAACAAGTCTGACTAAAATCTTTCAACCGTGCAGAAGTTGTACTAATAAAATAACTGTGACGGGCACACTGAAAAACACTACGAGAAACAGACAAACTGAAAAATAGTCAGTCAAATAATAAGCATAATAACGCTTAAGCATCTTGAGTGGCTACTTCATCATCCTTCACACCATAATTCCTACATTCACAGGAGATGTATGTATGCCAAATATGCACAAAAGCATAAAAATTTATAACTAAAGTTCATAGTTAATAAAACTTGTTTGTCTACATACTTGAAAGTATATGTATTATAAATGCTATCACATGCATAAAGAAAAATTATCCATTAAATTAATCCAAGTATAATTTATGAAATGGATCACATACACAACAAAACCACATGATGGGTATCCTGTCTTGTTGTCCTACCTTTGAGAATGAGTTCCCAGACCAAGGTGGCCACTGTGCCCATTGGACGTACCCTATGAGTTATGCATCATATCAGTAAACCATGAAACAGAACAAAAAAGTGAAGGTAGATTTTTCATAAACCGGACATAAATGAGGAAACTACGTGATTATCCGAGCTCTATATAGATACTGGGATATTAGTAAGATGCGGAAATTATACGTTCGTTTACATATGTATTAATTTTTTTTCAGGTCGTAATTATTTTAATTAGCTCCTATCTGTTTATTTTTTCGTAATGACGACTATTCGACCAGAACTGATATTCAACACGAGCTTAATAAGTTCCAATTACCTCACGCTGAGAAAGATAAAATCTCATAATTTCTGTCGGAAATAAGCGATTAGAGTAAAAATTTCCGCCCTAACAATCAAACAAAAATAGGAGATCGATGTAAAAAAGAGGGTTACGTTAAATCCAAACTAATAGCGAACTGGGAAGGATTGATAGGAATACTAGAAAATTGTACGTCCTCACCAATGTAGTAATTTCAAGGGTGTACTTTAATCTACCATTCCCTAACCTTAGGCAACTTACTGAGCCGCTTTGTACCTGGAACAGCCCACTACCCTCACTCGCCCCCCTTCCCCTCTTTAGTCATGGCTGAAAAGTGGAGCAAATGGTTTCTAAAGTTTGACAAATTGCAGCATATCAGACAAAATATAAACTGAAAAAATACTCTGAAGTAAATGTGGCGACGTATGTAACCAAACGAAAATTAGAATTCCAGCATCACATCAAATCTTCGATAACTAATTTTGCGAAGAAGTCACATAGTTGAAACGTATTGGACTTTTACATGCAATACATCTCACACACACACACACACACACACACACATACACATATATATATATATATATATATATATATATATATATATATATATATATATATATATATATGTGTATATATGTGTATATAATGTGTGTGTGTGTATGAGTGTGTGCGTGTGTTTAAGAAGAAACAGACAGACCAGCACTTGAGTACACATTTTATTTCGCCTACTCTCGAAACTGGAACATGCCTCTACTTAAACCCATCTCAACAAAGATGAATATCGTTTATAAATGCTCATATAAACAAACACACAGTAAAATATTAGAATCAAAACTGAACAATGTTGTTCAATCTATAAATATGCAAGCTATGAAAAAAACTGTAACACGAATGGTACTAAAATATTTACAAGAAAGGAGGATCGGGGAGAAAGCAAAAAAGTATAACAGAGCAACTTTCTTAAACTTTAAAGAAAAAATAAAGAAATGATTGATTAAAATACATTAACTGTGGAATAAGAAAGATTTTCTAAGAGAAATTCACACCAAATTCCAAAATGAAACGATTAAAAAAAAGGTTTTGTGAAGATTTACCTCCAGGCAATGTAAAAAAAATATTCAAAGTAATTTCAATAATAAAAAGAAAATGTGCCTAACAAAGAAGCCAGAAAACACTGGTACAGAGAAATATTAAATAGTGAAAGTAAAATGAACGAACCAGTAAAGGTAATCGTATGAAAATGTAAAGAGTAGGTTTAATAAAATGAGTTTTAAAGGAGAATGAGTAACTAAATGTGCAAAGAATGCATTACTCACATTGCCAATCAAAATACATATAAGTACGTGAGATTTACAAAGAAGCACATTTATAATGAGAGATATTTCAAAGAGAGGAATGGCAGTAAGTTAAATAACTAAGTACATAAAAATATAGGAAATATCGTGAAAACACAGTACAGCGAAGAATGAACACCTGTGCATGAAAAATAATAATAATTTTGAGCGTTCAAAACACCCACGAACAGATGGAAAACTCGAAACCTCACAACCAGTAAGAGAGAAGCTGATAACACCTTTGACTGACAAAGTTATGTTTATGCAAGAAATCCATAGCATAAGAATCTTGAACCTAGCCAAATGACCTTAAGGTGTGTTAACCAAAGAAGAATAAGCTTGCCAAATTCGAACATAATGCTGTGAATGAAAAGTTATATGGAAAAAACGATTATCTGAATGGTCCCAAAACCTAACTAAACGACTTTGCCAAGTTCCAATGAATGATTAAATGGCGAAACATGATCAGTAATTTGCACATAGTGATATCAATGCTTACGAATGAATGAAAAGGGAAATTTAGATATAAAGCCAAGTACTAGGAACAGTTAGTCATTATCGTTTAAGACTGTGAAAAGAGGGAGTTGGAGAGGATGGATAGCAAAATAAAGAGATCCAGAGAGATCCAGACATGTGATGAAGAACAAGGATCTGAAGATTTATCTGGGAGAAAACCCCACAGTTTCCCTAAGTTTAGTGAAAGAGGTTGGACAGGGGGAAGAAAGAAAGGAAGGAGGACTGGAGCTAAAGTAAAAGTAATTTGATTGCAATCAGAGTTATCCAAATCAAATACTTTTTGTGGACAGACGGACTGACAGTGAGATTACTTTAAGACAGCAGCTTTATATGACTGTGTGGGGCCTAAACAATGAATTTACTGAAGATAAGCACGACTGGAACGCATTACCCTGCGATTTTCATGAGCTAATTAAGAAAAACAAAAGAATAGCCCACAACAAAATAAGCAACCCTTACATCCCCAACGCCAAATCAACAGAAAATGAGCAGGGAGGACAATTTGCAGAGAAAACGTGAAGAGGGCAGAATAAAGGAAACGAAAACAGTATTAATATGATAAATAGTCCTCGCGCCATTAATGGAAATTAAAATAATATTAGGGTGATGAATGGCCATCCTAAAGTAGCTTTATAATCTCTTGCGTTTTGGACCGGGAAATAATTGCATTTTCTGTGTTTACTTTATGCTAATCAAGATAATCGTTTCAGACCATCTGGGACATTAATCATAATGAAGCACGGGCACATAACATCCATAGCATTTCATTTAAAGTAATGATTATATTAGCTCAAGTACGAATTCCCCGGCGCATTAAACACCTGCTGGGCTGATTAATATAAAAGCTCATTAAGCACTTACCCACGGTTAAAATTAAGTGCTTTTAAATGCTATTCCGGAATTTCTTATCGCATCTCAGATGTTTGGGGGGCAATTAAGTTAATTACTTGACTGTCCTCTTTATCATCCATTTCTCCTGATTTCACAAAAGTGTTTCACAAAATGCCAAACTTGTTCATGCATGAAATCTATCCCTACGTCATTAAAATTTCATTGGTCTCAATTCAAACTCCAATGTACGCATTATACAAGACCATACATGAAAATATAATACAATCTACATACTGTATTTACCTCAAGATACTCAAACGTGTACCTATCCAAGTATATAGCTTTACAGATAGTACTATTCATGCATAAACATATATACTCATGAATAAGACCCGTACAATATACTTATATATACATATATATACATACATATATATACATATATATATATAATTATATATATAATGTAAAATACATATATAGATTTGAAGCAGCAATAAAACGTTCATTATACCGCTGGGTTTTATTTCAGCGAAGTTGAAACAACATTTGGTTTGGTCAGAACTTGGATGGGTGGCACACGAAAAAAGCCAGACGCCATGGCACGCAACCTATTTGAAAACCAGAGGTCGGGCTTCTGAAGAATATCTGAAGATTAGAGATTCGATTGCATGAGGAAAGTTCTGTTTATACCAAGAAGCGGGGAAGTTTGGAGTAGTCCTGTTGAGATGATTTGATCATGTGGAGAGTATGGAGGAAAATAGACTCGTGGAAAGTACTGTATATCTGTTTCGAAGGTTTTGAGGAGGGAAGAATAGGGGAAGACAAAAAAAAAAAAGGGAAAAATGCGCCGAAGTTTCTTCAACGCAATCGAGTTTTCTGTACAGCGTATAATCAAGGCCACCGAAAACAGATCTATCTTCCTGTGATCTCGGTATAATGATGTATCTGCTGCGGCCCATGAATCTTTAACCACGGCCCGGTGGTGGCCTGTCCTACATCGTTGCCAGACGCACGACTATGGCTAACTTTAACCTTAAATAAAATAAAGACTACCGAGGCTAGAGGGCTGCAGTTTGGTATGCTAGATGATTGGAGGGTGGATATCAACATACCAATTTGCAGCCGTCTAGCCTCAGTAGTTTTTAAGATCTGAGGACGGACGGACAAAGCCGGCACAATAGTTTTCTTTTACAGATAACTAAAAGCTGGTACAAAAGGGCTTTGGTATCTAGCAAGCCGAGAGTGCCTGTAAGACAAAGATCACTTTCTTAGTGGGAGTAATGGTGACTAATGCGTTGCTGATATGGCTTTTATAAAGAGGTATTTGAGGCAGCTGATATTGCAAA
>NC_089762.1:27265890-27273390 GCF_040412425.1 Macrobrachium rosenbergii
ATATATATATATATATATATATATATATAAATGTTTGTGTGTATGTGCGTGTGTCTGTGTGTGTGCAGGTGCACAAGAGATTAATCATATAGTAGTATACAAAAGGATAAATAATGCATTACAAGACACAGAGTGAAAAAGTCGGGTATACTGACAACTTATGGGTGAAATCTCAGCAAGTATTCAACGAGAAAAATAAGCTATATTTTTTGCAAAGTAAATTCAACGAGCATTTCAGAGCACAATAAGCAACTGGGGCGGCGCCGTCTAAAATAATGCAGTCCTGTGATGATAGTGGTGCACTGTAGGCATTATTAAAAGGTGTTTGCAGTGTCACCTCGGGTCCCTGCTGTACACACTTTTTAGCCTTTGCTCAATCTTAAATCAAGCTGTCCAACGTCTCTAACTGTAATCTTTGAGTGCAACTGGGATTTGCTCCCAGTTGCCACCTTAAGATCCTTGTACTTGATCTCCTTTATTTTCTGGATTTCTCTATCTTGCTGCCCGACCAACTTTCTCTTTACAATCTCTTTAGAGCTGAATGGCCGAAAGTGCCCAAGTGTTTAGCTTAGCTGCCTAAATTTCATAAATCAAGGAAATGAAAATATCTAAAAAGCAACCTCTCTCTGAAAGAGTTATGAAAATTTCAGTCAACAGACAGACAGGGAACGTCTCTGCATGCGTATCTATACATAAGCTAACACTGTAACGAGTTTGGCTGAAATCACTTCAATCGTGTGTGAGGACCAACGATAACAGGGTAATTATGACATATACTGATGGACAGGCATTCAGACAAACGGGGTGGACGTACTCTGTTTTAATGCACATCTATAAATGCTGCTATGCCTTCATGGTGTATGATGTTTGGCAGGAATCCCTTCAGTTATGTAGAAGTTGGCATACTGATTTGAGTATTTGAGTGTGTCCGTCGCACTCAAAACATGATGGAAAGACAAACAGAAAATCTTCCTTCTTACTCACTGATAAATGATCATCTACCTTTGTGATATGTTTGATTGGAATCCTTCACACAGGTAAAATTGGTTACACTGACAAGATAAGCGTGACAGACACACTGAAGCTTGACAGAATTTCCCCTTCATCTTATGTTGGACTGAAGTCTCTTCAGGAATGGAGAATGATGTGCGCAGCTATATAGAAGTATGTGTGTGACACACAATAATGAGCACAGCTAAAGGACTGATATATGAGGAGAACGACAGACAGGCAAGAAGTCTCCCTCAGTGCACTTGTATACACGATGGTCTTCCTCAGTGCAACGCAAGAAGGATCCAAATGATGAAAAGGCAAACAAACTATGAAGTGGTAAAAAATTTACCAAATGGGGGAAAAAACGGATCAGTGTTCTGGTGTGCAGAGAATCTAGACCAGGTTCTCATTGAGACACTTTAATTCAGGAGATTCAGAAGGAGATAAATCGGATGAAATACTATGAATGCAAGGTAAAT
The DNA here is from genome assembly GCF_040412425.1 of Macrobrachium rosenbergii. Classification (NCBI taxonomy): domain Eukaryota; kingdom Metazoa; phylum Arthropoda; class Malacostraca; order Decapoda; family Palaemonidae; genus Macrobrachium; species Macrobrachium rosenbergii. The sequence goes on from NC_089762.1 coordinate 27,267,363, forward strand.
ACTGAAATTAAGGCATAAATTTCAGTCCTAGAGAAGCTATAGGATTAAAGACCTCGGTACTTATGATGCGGTAACGGTAGCTTGCTCTAGTGGAGCCGGTGATCATTATCGTTTGTAATGCGAGTTTGTACCAAAAATTCATTCAATTTTACCAAGAACCGGAGACACAAGATATCAAGATTACTCTCTTCCACCGGAAACAAAATCAAAATCACAACGAACTGTTCCAGTATCTACTCATCATTCCCATTCCTTTAATTGTGTATTATTAACCACGACCAGGAAAAAGAGAGATCTTTCCAAAGATGATAAACAACTTACCCATACGGCCAAAATCCGCTACTTCCGCTAATCCATTAATTTGCCTACGTGACAAATATACGACCTATTCGGATGAAACGTGCCTTTAGGATCTGTTGTAAACGCCCCTTGAGACACTTCATCATGGGCACATAAATTAACTTTTATTAGGAAAAAAGAGACCGCTTATATGGTCCTTAACTAGTCCTTTCATCCAGGAAGTTTATACTTACCATAGGAACTCTACATTGGGAGTTCGTCCATAAGTGGCACTGTCTTGCTCTCCGAGCTGTTCAGGTGTGACCCCCCCTCACCACCCCGGGACCCCCAACCCCTACCCAATGCCTCATTTAACTCTTCCTCTCTAAGCTTGTCTTCCGTTTAACCCACGAATTTCCCTGCTCGGTCCCCTTTTAACAGACAATGAAACATTATATTAATGGCTGACACTGATGAAATAGTATAAATATTTCGTAAGTGGCTGCTGCGTATGTGCGTGTCTGGGCGTCCGTGCACGCGCACTGAATCCACGGTCTTAAATGCGCGTGAAAGAGAGAGCCCCGTAAAAAAAAGCCAATGGCTAGGCTTTTATTACACATTATTACTCCCTATTGATATCCATCCAAAACACACTTTTCCCCCGCGGAGTCACTTCCCGATGACGCTAATTTCGAATCAGGAGCAATTTTGAACCGTAAATTCATGTTCATTACTGTGTAAAAGAAGTCGGAAGTCGACACGCCACTCACCTTGGGAAGAGAGAGAGAAGAGAGAGAGAGAGAGAGAGAGAGAGAGAGAGAGAGAGAGAGAGAGAGAGAATGTTACATTAAGGCAAAGATGAATTATTTATATATATACACATACTGTATATATATCCATATATATATATATATATATATATATATATATATATATATATATATATATATATATATATATATATATATATATATATATATATATATATATATATATATATATATATATATATATATATGATTATGTGTGTGTGTGCCTGCGTGTTAATTCATATCAGTCATTCTCTTCCTGTCATTCTGTCTCTCTCTACATATATATATATATATATATATATATATATATATATATATATATATATATATATATATATATATATATATATATGCATATATATAATATATATATACATATACATATGCATATGGACATACATCCATACATACATATATATATATAGATGAACATATTGCGCATGTGAGAGAGAGAGAGAGAGAGAGAGAGAGAGAGAGAGAGAGAGAGAGAGAGAGAGAGAGAGAGAGAGAAATCTAATATTCAGGTTAACGGAAACTTTGAGTACAGGTGTTGACAAAAGTCACGTAGTCGATAAAGCTGAGGCGGTAACCCAACATTTATTCCAGGGTGAACATCCTTTCCACCACTTCTTCATAGAAGTTGCTAAAAAAAAAAAAGCACGAAGGAAAAAGTTACGGAATCGATGAGAAGCATTTTTTTTATTTGCCGACGGTTTTGATGACACCCTTCATGCTACAGGTGGCGATGCTTCTGTGTACAGTACATGTTGGTATGTACACCTCAGGCGTTGCCCTTCTTACAAGGAAACTGGGCTGCTGTCTGAAATGAGAACGTTTATAGAATAGAATACAGAATTTACGCCCAAGGCCAAGCGCTGGGTCCTATGAGGTCATGCAGCGCTGAAACACAAACTGACTGTAAAAAGATTTTGAACGTGTAACAGGAGGAAAACCTCACAGTTGCACCAAGAATCAATTGTTAGGAGAGGATGGAGAGTAAGATGGAAAAGGAGGTACAATAAAAGGAATGAAAGGGGTTGCAGCTAGGGGCCGAAGCGGTGCTGCGAAGAACCTTAAGTGATGCCCACAGTGCACCGCATGAGGTGGACTGACAGCACTAACCCCCTACGGGAGAGAACGTTTATCGAAATGATGATGTAATGTCTGCTTCTAGGATTCATATACGAAGAATTCTTTTCATGTTTTACTGGTGTTTCTCTAAAAGCAATTGTGCCTCCGTTCCATCTGATGGGATAAATAGTACGAGAATTTCGTCTTCATGAGTTATCTAAGTTATTTTTTACGACTATGAATAGGTAAATTAATGGTACATTATCCTATGTCATTTCCCGAGGTAAAAAAAATTGTTGCGGTATTATTATTATTTTCATCATTATTAATGTCGTTTTTAATAGATAAATGTTGTATACCACTATTACCGTTATCATAAATAATGTCATTATTGGAGAAACAAATCCACAGTTATGTACGGGTACGTATATTTAAAAATAAATCGCCATACATAACTGTGGATTTACTTCTCCATTTCAAGACCCATGCTACCATGAGTAATAATTTTTAATTAATGTCATTATTAATCATTATCAGTCTTCAACAAACGTAATTTTGTTTTCTTGAAGCCCTAAATTCAATTGACCATGACAGCTTACTGCAGAAGATTAGCTGTAACTTCAGCAAAACTGCACACCATTAGCCTACTAGCTACACACGCACTGTCAAAAAGCCAACGCTCATTCTCCAAAGAACGCCATTCACATCCCAAAATCCTTCTCTCCCTCTCCACCTCTAAATCAACTCTCAGTATCCTACAAGCAAAGGAGTTTTATTAATTACCCCAGAAACAAGAAAGATAAAACTACCCCCCGTTCCGGCCATCCTCTTTTTTCAGCAGCATGAAAGTAACCTTAAATACCAGAGAGAAAAAAATGGATTTAAAAAACCTGTTATTAATGATAACAAACCTTGTAATAACAGCACAGAAGTTGAAAACTATAGTTAATATAAATTATTAGAGAACTCTTCAACTGGGACACCACTCCATATAGCTTTTTACGCAAGCCTAAATGAACTAATAAATGTTTCATTTTGCCCGCATAAAACACAGTTATTCAAAACGAATGGTGGAATAAAATGTAAATGCGATACCTTCAATACATGTTAGATAATAACAGGAATGTTTTTAAAATGGGAAAACTTTTTCTGCAAACAAATAAATATTTATTAAAATTAATTTACGCTGGCAGTCTAGCGGATATTACTTGAAAGAAATAAGTAACGGTTGAACAAGGTAAACTTTGAACATTTGTTCCTAAGCACCGAGAGTAGAATGTTTTAAAAAAAAAAAAAAATATATATATATATATATATATATATATATATATATATATATATATATATATATATATATATATATATATATATATATATATATATATATATATATATATATATATATATATATATATAAGCATTAAGCTAAAACGTCCTTTAGTATCCAATTCGCTCTACCTCGGAAATGATATATTTTCATATATGTTACCGAAGGGGAGTTTTTTAGTTGATAATAAGTTCGTCGTCCCGTGGGCTCGAACCAACGAAGGATAAGAACTCAGGACTACAGTGACGCCTTAATCTGAGTTCTTGTCCTTCGTTGGTTCGAGCCCACGGGACGACGAACTTATTATCAACTAAAAAATTCCCCTTCGGTAACATATATGAAAATATATCATTTCCGAGGTAGAGCGAATTCGATATTAAAGGACGTTTGTAGCTTAATGCTTGTATATGAATCACGGTGATGTGATAAAATTTCATTCATATATATATATATATATATATATATATATATATATATATATATATATATATATATATATATATATATATATGTATATGTATGTATTATATACAGTTTACTGTATATATATAAATTATAATATATATATATATATATATATATATATATATATATATATACATAAATATATATGTATATATATATATATATATATATATATATATATATATATATATATATATATATATATATATATATATATATATATATATATATATATATATATATACACATATATATGTGTGTGTGTGTTTTGTGTTGAGCATAGATTTTCTCCCAAATAATTCGTGTTAAATGCTAATTGCACTTGTGGCATCTATTTTTTAAGTACCACTTTTCTAATTTCCTATACTTATCTGAACATTGGCGTTTAGAAGAGAAAACAAAAACTGTTACTTAGTTGCTCCATTTATTTTCTTTTATGGCAACTGTAGTTTCAGAAATTGACTAATGGCTATCATTATGGTTATGCTAAACATACCATGGATTATACTCCATTATATGGGTGAGAACAGTTAAAAGATACTAAATACTAAAAACAAAAATCCGATTCATGAAAATCAACGCATAAACTTCACACATCAGAAAAAGTTAGAACTAACGAAGAATCATACTGGAGACATTTGGGAGAAGACCGGTTCCTTTGGCTTAGGTGAGAGTCCGGAAGACCTGCAGCAAAACCTCAATATAATACACACACACACACACACACACACACACACACACACACACATATACATATATATATATATATATATATATATATATATATATATATATATATATATATATATATATACATATATAAATGTAATATATATATATATATATTATATAAATGTAATGCATGTGTGATATAATATTATATATACATATATATGTGTATATATATATACATATATATATATATATATATATATATATATATATATATATATATATATATATATATATATCATTTGCATATAATTAAACGAAAAGCGATTAAACCTCTTCCTTTTTTATATTATGCTTATGTCATCACGATTTCTCGTGATCCTTTCCCTTGTCAGACACAGAGGTAGAATGTTATTTTGTGCTGAAAAATTCATTAAGCATTTATTCATCCTAATGTAGTTTAGTTTTAACTGTCAGCATTTCATTGGAATTAATTCTTTATTCTTTACAGAATTAATTCCAATGAAATGCTGACAATTAAAACAAAACTACAATAGGATGAATAAATGCTTAATTAATTTTTCAACACAAAATAACGTTCTAATGAGGGGACACCAGAAATGGTAGGTATACGATAGCAATGATATACAGTAATAGAAAACGACAACCACTATCACTAACACTTCGAAATGATCTTTGGCACTGCCAAGTTATAGAGTAATTTCCTCTGAAAATAAAAGCATTTAATAATGAATTACGGTTGAAATTAACTCGCGCTCTCTTTCTCTCTGGAAACTGACCTGACTTTCCATTTTCCATGAACTATCAATAGACCATATCACTATCTTTGATAAAATGAGTGCTGCATATTCAAGAACAATACTGCAGAAAATCACTCACTATGCATGAACATCATAAAAAAAATCTGTCAAAGTTTCTCCCTCAATTTCCACGCATTGCGGTCCGTACACGGTCATGCTAAAGGCCCCTTTTAAAAGGGCGTAATACCTCGCCAGACCATAAATCAGACATAATGACCAAAACAAGAAACCGCATAATGTGATAACATCGCCTCAAATAACTCCATTCGATAACTCGAGGGACCATCGAAAACGCGATAGCGAAGCATTAGGTGCTGCGCCAAGCGGTTATATTTAAAAGAGATCTCGCGCAGGCTGATCCCGTTATTGTGGATGGAAAACAATAATGACGATGATGGTGATTGTGGTATCGTCCGCCATCCATCAACTTTTTTCCACTATATTTAATATGTGACGAATTCCCACGTAGGAGGAATCGGGTTGGGCGATCCCTGATTTCCTGCGGCTCGCGAATTGAACAGACGGTTCCCCCTTGGAAGACAACCTACAACGAATATTATCAAAATTCTAAAGAGTTCACT
>NC_089762.1:27278390-27285890 GCF_040412425.1 Macrobrachium rosenbergii
CAATTTAGCGAGTGTTTTTCATAGTTTCCGTACATGAATGTATAAATTTATTAGGAGTGTATTTAGAATGTACAATATTTACATCAGTCAATTCTCCACATTAGTCGAGCGAGGTGTTGCTATGGTTACCAAAGGATTCACGCTTTCATCAGCAAGTCAAAGCAAGATTCAGCAATCATGTACAAAAGAGGCATTAAAAAAACATGAGTCTCTGATGTTTCACGTCTGTTCATACTGAAAACATGTGTGCTCGAATCTGGTATCATTATCTTCGTCGAAGAACGTTATATAAGCAAAGTTGATATTTATGTATTATGTTTGGATCAAAAGTATGCTGTGCCCTAAAAGTAAATATCATTTAATATTCAGGTATGAAGGACTTTTCAATATTCTTCATGGACTATTAAAGAGTGCACTGAATGTAAGAAAAACTGACAGTGATTAACGTCTTTTCACCTGTAACATACCATGGCGCAATAGCTTTTAAGACATCTAAAAAGATAAAGTATGAGGTTGCTAGCCCCCATGGACTGTTCTGCCCTGGCTGCAACTCACAAGTCAAATTACCACCAAGCACTTAATTTACTGCTTAAGCCATCGAGGTACGAAAACAATTTTTCAGAACAAGTCGGAGCCGTTCCCCTAAAAGGAGAAGGCTCCAGAGTAAAATAATACAAGTTCATTCTTTAATTGCTTGATTAAGGCAAGGACCCGTGGGAAGGAAACTTCATCATTATCAGATCCTTCATATAACCAAATATAAGGATCACCGGCAGCACCTCTAGACCCGCTATACCCACACCACGACCCCATCTCTGTATTGTACTTATTCTATAGCTTCTTGATTATCAAGGCCTTTCCATTTCAGCACCTGCTACACGAAACAGCAGCACTTTTTCGCCCTCTCCAACTTTCAGCGCACTTTCATTTACTTGATTCTTTCATGTTAACATTTCTACCGTGGTAACACTACACAGCGAGTCTCAAAACTTATCAGTCTCGTCACAGACTTGGAGGCGTGAAAATCTAGGTGATAAGCAACATAGACTTATAAAGAAGACTTGAGTGTTAATACCATCTCTGGTGCAGCGGTGTGTCAAGACGACATAAAGGGCTCAGGGTAGGATACTTTAATAAATGGTTTTAAATTTTTTAATAGACGGTTTCAAATATTTATCAAGTACAAATAATTATCTTCAGGATTCTAAAACTCGAGTTAACATATTATTCTCATATTGGAATCACAAACATTCGGTCAAACAAAGTGCTCAGAAGGGATACTCGAGGGTTACAAACATAACAGCATTTACTGACCAAAATGAACTTGAATACAAAGAAGAGGAGTGGAAAAAGGCAATGACGATCTTTTTTTTACCAAATGAATCTATAAACTCGATTTTCTGATTTGCTAAAATCATCTATTTAGCTATTAAAGAACATTTAGCTAATGTTCCTAAGCAGGTACCTAGGAGTGAACTAAAACATTCCAGCATATAAATAAATTGGGTCAGGGAATTTGAGTACTATTCAACAACTTTGTCAATCAAGTATTCTCCAATTTCTTGCACTAAAACCTTCTCAGTGTTAAATGACCAAATTGCAGGTATGAGATGATTGGAGGAACTACTGAACAAGCTCGCTCAAGAACCAGTGGGGCAAACCAAAGAGTAATCATGTAAGTCACCTCGGTTGCACAGTCCATCTCATTCTTGTAAAGAGAATAAAGCAGAGAAAGGTAAAGGGTGAACAGCTCTCTCCAGGAGTGAGCTACTGATGATGGTGGTAGGGGGTGGGGGTGTTAAATAGGGATGAGTAGCCCAAAATAGTCTGCATCACCAGTAGACCATACCACCATGCTTTTCGCTACAATTGTAAATGGATAACCTGTACTGCAGTAAATTTTCACATTAAGGCTGTAACTAGCCACGTTCTCTAAGAAATTTAATTTACACGTTTCACCAAAGACACTTGGCCTTCACTGGCCCATCGTTAACCACAAGTTTGGCATACAACAAGTTCGTATGAGGAAATAGCAAGAAATGAGTTGTGATATGATAAGAGGGAAACAATAAAATTAAATAGTTCAAAAAAAAAAAAAAAAAACAAGACTAGGTTTAAACTGGGAGATATGGAAGATGTTTCCCTAGGCTCACCACACTTCCTCCATATTTCTACATATCTAATATTATTAACCCATCTTATTCTACATACTCTGCATTTTACCTCCAAAGCGTCACACATTTTTTTTTTATCTCATTAGCATTGAACTTCCACGCTGCTTCCAGGAAAGAGTGGTGGCTCACAAACCCGTTCATACTTCGCATTTTTAGCGTTCATTGACACTCCTTCCTTTTAAAAGCATTTGCAGTGATTCTATTAAATTCCTTGTTTCATCTGTTCTGCGAATACTTTCTCATCCAACAGTCACACAATACATTTACTCCTAAATACCTGAATCAATGAATCACTCTGATTCTTCCGTCAACCGTAACATTCATTGCTCCATCTTCTGGTTTCCCTGATTATTTAATCTTTTCACCATTTACTTTGTTTCTTTCACTAGGAATAACTCTCAGACGAAACTTCTCACCTGTTCCTGTAACATCTCCTCACCATCACCAACTAGGACTATATAATCTGCAAACATGAAGGCTTTAGATGCCATTCATGACTTTTCGTACTTTTCAAAGCGCCACATGCATCTCCTTTTCTTTCCAGATTTATGTTATCAGTACATTCTAACTTTATATTAAACAGCCACACTCCACTTCAGTAAAGGAGTAGTGGTTTGCCGGTCCCTCAAGCATTCAAATGCTTCCTTCTATTGACACTCCTCTCCCCTCTAAGGGTTTTACTAAAATCCTGTTACATTTCCTGCTTTACGTATACTGTGACACAACTCCATCATTCGTCATCCGATATAATAATTCCTGAATACCTCAACGAATCAACCACTTCGATGATTTAGCTAACCATATTAGTCTCTCACTAAAATTACATCAACCAATTATCTCTATTGTTTACTAATTATCATAATAAACCAACAAAATATCTACTAAATGAGTACATCTTCACTCTCATCTATATAGTCTCTTTTTTTTTTTATTTTAGGTCCATGTACGCTCCATACATCATCTTTCTACTTTACCTCTGAAACTGCTCAATCAATTGATTCATGGCATACACATGATCATCGCACCAGGTCCATGTTTAAGGTCAAACCGCTGTTTCTGTTATATGTCCTACTTTTTCAACTATAATCTCCCACGCCCATCGTCGCCATATCAACGCATGCTCTCGTAATCTAATCACATCCATCACTTTTTTCGTTATATAAAGGAGTCTCAGAAATATGACTTATTCAGCATTAATGAGATAGCGTCTCGTTCTAGAGTTGTTGCAAAATCATCTTCATAGCCGTTTCCACAGTATGCATCAATAAATAAATATCTTTTTCAAAGGATGGAGGTCACTGCAACCGCATCCGAAGAGTAACATTACTTACAGATTAATATTCTAGGGTCCAGAATAATACTTCTCAAGCTGAAAAAAACATTTCTGGAGACTTTAATTTTAGTCTTATGATTACAGACAGTTTGGTCGTAATTCCTTAGGAATATGCAAAATGAGTAATAAATGAACCTAATATATTTTGCACAGTCAACAAATAGGTCTTGTAGCCAAGAAACAACATCTAAATACGGTATAGTGATGGCATAGATCCTGTCGAAACCAAACATAAATAAATTAATGAAAGTAAAGAAACAACCTACTGAACTTGAACAGTTGAAATACTGATGAGGAAGGCATAAAATAGCTTCATCTTATTTAATCAGTATTTCTCTTACCATAATCATGACTTTTGCCTCTAATAATTAAATCAAAATTCCACTAAAGGATTAACAATACATATCTGAAAAGGAGTTGTTATACACAGCCAAACTAAAATGAAGCATCCCTTTTTACTTCAGCGGGTGAGGAGGAAAGGAAGCCGTTATTCTAATAAGGGGGGCAGCTCCAACGCCAGGAAGACGGATCTGTTACTCCAATGAATATTCCAACCCACCCTACACCACCTTCGACGCCGCCCCCTGCATTGATTACCTCCTCTTCTCACGCCGGCAACGAAGGGCCTAAATAACCAACGGCGCACCCCAACGGCGTGGCATGGCCCTTATGCAACAAGCCCATAGAAGCGGGTATGCCCTGAGCATCCTAGGGGCTCGCGTACATGACCCTTAAATGAGGTTACGTCATGTGTAAGTCGGGTGAATATGTAACGACTACTATTACACCTACGCGTTGAACAGATCTACATACAATGACGGCTGACGAGTGGCAGGTGTTTGGAAGCATAGAATATAAGGTGTTTTTACTAGGCGGGGACGCGGCGCTGAATACGGATCGGGTTGTTAACGGAAGGAGAACGAGAAAGGAAGGAGGCCGAGGCGGGTTACTCATAGCGGTATCGAAGCTGCTAGTCTGTGCTGTAAACAAACACACAACATCGGCCTTGAAGGTCAGTCGTTTAGCTATCACAGTGTGTTATTAGTTGTGGTTCTCTCTAAAGCCCCATCCTTTTATAGTTGTATGTATATGTGTATATATATATATATATATATATATATATACACATACATATACTGTATATATATATACACATACATATACTGTATATATATTTATATATATATATATATATATATATATATATATATATATACACACACACATATATATTTACATATATATACACACATACATACATACATATATATATATAATATATATATTTATAATTTATACATACATACATACGTACACACACACATCTATACATACAAATAATTTTATTAAGCAAGCTTTGTGAATATTGTGGTTCAACAGAATGCATCATATATACATAGAGAGATAGGACTCAAAAACAGATTGAAGAAAAGCAGAGTAATGAGGGCTGAATATGCACAAAGGGATGAAATAGCATTCGAAGGAAAAGGTATTAATGAGGTTGAATCTTTCAATTATTTAGGAACAATGATATCCAGTACAGGTTCACTGGAATTGGAATTTAGAGAAAGAAAAAAAAACCAATCAAACAATGGTCAGGCTAAATAAGATTTAGAAATCAAATAGACTAAAATTACATACAAATATCTAGTACGATCTGTATTGCTATGGATGTGAATCTTGGTATGACAATAAAACTATCTAAATGAATTTGTCGATTTAAAATCAAAGCTTCAAGTTTGCTTATTAAGCCATGGTATTCAATGACACTACTTTCTCTCTCTCTCTCTCTCTCTCTCTCTCTCTCTCTCTCTCTCTATGCATATACTTATGTTAATTCACGAACATTATGTATATGTATGTATGTGTATATATACACATGTATGTGTATATATATATATATAATATATATAAATATATTATATAATTATTCTTACTGCATACATAATTTAAATATATGATATATATATATATAGTAATAATTTATAAATATTTATTTATATATATATATGTGTGTATTCAGAAATGAACGAAGACATTGGCATGACACGTTAACTATTTTAAGAACAGCAGCGAGTTTGATAATATATATAAACTTTAACAACAAGCGACAATGAGGGTATATATATATATATATATATATATATATATATATATATATATATATATATATATATATATATATATATATATATATTATATATACATATATATGCGTGTGTGTGTGTATATGCATGTAATGAAAAATAAATATATAATGATAACAATAATAATATATTATTGATTGTCATTTATACCCATATATATATATATATATATATATATATATATATATATATATATATATATATTATGTTATGATAATACATAAGTTTTCATAACGACCGACATTGAGGATATATATATATATATATATACATATATACATATATATATTATATATATACATATATACATATACATGTAAATTACGTAATAGAAAATAAATAATGATAATAACAATAACAATATTAATATTAATTTACAGACAGACACACACACACACACACACACACACACATATATATATATATATATATATATATATATATATATATATATATATATATATATATATATGTATGTGTGTATGTTGTGTTGTGTGTGTATGTGTGTTGTAAATTAATATTAATATTATATTGTTATTATCATTATTTATTTTTATTACATACGTAATTTACATGTATATATGTTATATATGTGTGTATATATAATATAATATATATATATACTATATGTATATATATGTAAATATAAACATATATATGCCCCCATTGTTTGTCAATATTAAAGATTATGTATTATCATAACTAACATTAATAACCTATAGCTAGAACGGTTTATTCTCGCAGCTGGTCTTAAAATTGTTGACGTGTCATGCTAAATTCTTCTTTTATTTAGACAATTTTCAGTGTCTTCTGGCAAAATTTTGTGGATTTCTAAAAACGAGATGCAAAAAATTGCGAGCGAGGTGCATATAAACTAAGATGCGTTTATGTTCGCTCAGTTAGACTCCAGATGGATAATCATTACGCTGAAATGACTTGCGGAATTGAGTGTCTTCTCATGCTTGTTGCAGTTGGAGCAGTTATTCTCCTGGCAAGAAATGGCCGAGAGGAATCCCACGCCAAATTTAAAGAAATGGAGAACTTGCTAAGCCTGAGAGAATGTGAGCACAGAAGTCTGACACTGCTGAGTCAAGAATATTGCAAAAGGATCTTAGAACTGGAGTGTGCTTTGGAACGAACGAGAAACAAACAAGGAAAAGGACAACAGCAGGAGACGAAGGGTATAGTTCAGTTTACTAAGCAGAAGTGGGATCAGGATAATTTTGAATATAAGATCAATTTGCTCGAAGAGGAAAAGAAACTCCTGGAGCAGGAGATTTCTGGTCAAGCGAAGGAGAAACGTCAGTTGGAAGATGAGCTGCGCCGGATGAAACAAGATTACCACATGTTGAATGAATCTGCAACCGCTTGTAAGCAGATGAATGATGACTTGAACAACCAACTACTGAGCAAGGATGCGCAAATCGCAAGACTCAACTTCCAAATTCTTCAGCAAGGGGAAGTTGTGACTACACTGCAGGAAGGTCTGCGTCAAGTGACGGAAGAAAAGTCGGCTATGGCGGCAGAGGTCCGGAAACAGGAGAACAAAATCAGCCAGTACAAGGCTGAAATGGAAGACCTCCAGAGTCTCAATCGAGTACTACGGGAGGATGTCGCAAGACTGATGAAAGAAAATGGCAACCTTCAATGTGAGCTGGAGGAAAAAAAGCTGAGGTTTACGCAGGCGGAAGAGTTCTTGAGTGACAAGGGACGTCGCCTGAAAGAGGCAGGGAAGGAGATCACAAAAATGGATGACGAGAGGAGTCAAATGAAAACTCAGCTGTGGCACCTACGGGGAGAGAAAGAAGCAGTACTGCGCGACTTGAACATCGCCAGAATGAGGAAC
>NC_089762.1:27290890-27293390 GCF_040412425.1 Macrobrachium rosenbergii
TAACAATGCAAAAATATTTACCACTGTTTCATGCTATCAGTGATATACCAGCCCACTTCATCCAGCAAGTTTGTTGAAGGTAAAAGCACAGAATCCAAAATGATACAAAATAAAACATGAAATTACATTAGTTGTTGACTGCTGTCAAATAGGAAAATTTAAGAAAAGCAATGACTATGCAGCTGAATGAAAGACTTAGTCGGTTTACTGGGACTCTAATTCATGGAAAGCTCCTTGCAAAGCTCAGTGTTGGTGATTCAGTCGCTCAAAAGCTGAAGTACCAACCACACCTCGCTCATATATACAATTCAGAAAGAGCACATTTTAACTTAGCCAAACAAGAAGAGAGTTGCAATTATCTAGGAAGAGAGCTATATCCTGTGGCCCTTTCAGAACGTGTAATGTACATCATGGATGGCAAAGTTACCACTGGCTGATGTAACTCCTCTGTGCAAGTGTTGCTTAAAAGACCTTGTGTGGGTTTCCTAGGTGACAACTAGGTTAAAGGAACAGTGACTCACTAGGATTCCCGAACTTGTGATGTGCTCATAGCATTTAAAAGGGTGTAGCCTCTGTCCTCTTTGATGTTTGTAAATATAGCAATGCTATTCACCTAGGTAGAGTTGTAGATATGTGTAAAGAACAGCTCTGTCACAAGACCAAATTTAAGTGTCTTCAAAGAAAGGTTTGAAAAGAAAACTGTTCCTCAAGCACTTCAGCTCATGTGTAGCATTAAACATGTAGATATTAGGTCACATCTGGCTGAATAAAACGAGGCACAACTCTTTCAGTACAACTGTAACACAAAATATCAGGAAGGGTGAAAACCCCCAGTATTCAAGACTGTTATATACCATTTGCTGTGAATGTTTTCCTAGACAAGAAAAAGACAAGTACCTGATAAGCTTCAAGAGAATGAGTTGGGGAAACTGTTGTTAAGCAATATTTGGAAGATATTGTATGTCCACCAGTTTAAGAAGGGCAGTCTGCCATGGTAAAATATTTCAGTGTTTTGGCACCCAAGTTCTGATAACAAATTACATGCCTCACACAAGATTACGTACAGCAGGGAAATCAAAGTCCTGAGCTTCCTGAATTGTCAGAAAAAGTTCAGGGTACCGAAGACATAGATGACTCACCCAACGTGGCATGGTCGATCCTCCTTGCAAGACAGCAGAGGACAAAAAGTTTTGATACCAGTATCACACCCTTGCCGCCTGTTCTTCAAGAAATAGTTCATAATGCTGCCACAATTAAACATGCCATGAACAAAATAATGGGAGGCGTGGCATTCCTAAGTCCAGCACAAACCAAGGTTCTAACTGGTCATGAGCTACTTTTGCTGGATGAATATGGTGAGGATAAGATTGTGACCATGTTTGGCCAACTACGTATTGAGATGACAGGACTGAAATTTATCTGGTCAATACTATAAAGCAGTGAATGGACAAGTGTTCTTCAATAGCAGAAGACAGTGGATAGAGGAATGCTCTTGTTGAAGCTAATGAGCTCCTCTGTTATAGTTGCTAATGTCACTAGAATTTATCAAGCACGCCAGATCACAACTTGTTGTTTATTTCAGATCATAAAGAAAGCCCATGGTACATATCTCACTGAACAATCTGACATTGATGACAAAGACATCACTTTGTAAGAATGGAGTGATATCTGTTGGAAAGAGTCTACAATTTCAGTTCTGGTCATTTACACAACACAATGATAAAAGCATTTAGAGACAGAAATTTCACATGTATTATGAATTATTGTCAGAAGTGATATCCTATTTCTTTGTATTGCTATGGATGTGAATCTTGGTATGTCAGTTAAACTATATCTAAATGATTTTGTCGATTTAAAATCAAAGCTTCGTGAAGAATATTAGGAGTCTGATGACAGGGTTAGGTTAGAAAGATACCATAAGGTAAATTACGGAAGTTCCATACGAAGCCAAGATAATGATGAAAGGAAGATGGAGATGGTTTGGACACGTCCTTCGTACAACCACTAGGAGAATAGTAGTGATGGTGCCAGCTGGGTTCCTGTGGACAGATAAGGAATAGAACAAGAAGCCATGAGTGGCAGAATTTCAAAGAGGCCCTTTGTGGAACACGACGTAGGAGGCGATATTGATGATATCATACACATGCATATACATGCATATATATATATATATATATATATATATATATATATATATATATATGTATATAATGTGTGTGTATGATGCGCATGTACGTAAATATACATTACCCGTATCATATTTCTGCAAATGCTCATCAGCAGCTCGTCTCACACACACACACACATACACACTTCATCATATATCTTTATTGTGCCCTCACTCTTGTTCTCCCTTGGTGTTAAGGTCTTTCGCTTCTTGACGTCTTTCGCCCAATTTTATTTCAGCACTTTTTTCTTAGGTCTTCCTCTCCTTCTCCCGAACACCTCCGAATTACATGCTCTTTTCACTAACTTCCGTTCTTTCCGCATGAACGGCCAA
>NC_089762.1:27298390-27300890 GCF_040412425.1 Macrobrachium rosenbergii
TGTTATGTGGGTTCAGGTATCTGGCTGAAGTGAGGTAGATTTTTGGATTTTGTGACTAGTTGTGTGATAACCAGAACTTGGTACACTTTGTGACAATATATACAATATATATATATATATATATATATATATATATATATATATATATATATATATATATATATATATATATATATATATATATATATATATATATATATATATATATATATATATATATATATATATATATATATATATATATACTGTATAATCTTCTTACACACAAAACTATATTATTCAGTTGCATTCCTCATAGGAAAATGAAAGATGTAAATGGTTAGAAAATGCCTAACAGTTTCGTCCTCCAGTGGACTTCCTCTTCGAGTGTTTATTAAAAAAAGCCCCAAGAAAAGGTCCGCTGGAGGACGAAACTGTTCAACATTTTCTAACCTTCACATTTTTCATTTTCCTATGTGGATAAAACTGAAATATATATATATATATATATATATATATATATATATATATATATATATATATATATATATATATATATATATATATATATATATTATATATATATATACTGTATATTATAATGTATATATATATATATATATATATATATATATATATATATATATATATATATATATATATATATATATATATATATATATATATATATATATATATATATATATATTCACACATATATATACATACATATACATATATGTACATACATACATATAACTAGAGGTTCTCCCTCAACAGGCATAGCAAAAATATGATTATTCCATTGCAGATCCAGCCCACATTTCAACTCGGTATTATCCTACTTCAACGTGATCACAGGTTAGCCGTTTCCTTCTGCCTTGTTACTGGTTAACACCTCAGTCATTGCCTCAAAAGATGTATCTCTTCCAATTTTTTTTTTTTTTTAATGATTTTACCTAGTACCAAACAGTGTGTGTGATAGAGATTCATTTCTCGCTATAATGTGGTTCGGATTCCACAATAAGCTGTAGGTCCTGTTGCTAAGTAACTAATTGGTTCTTAGCCACGTAAAATAAGTCTAATCCTTCGGGCCATCCCTAGGAGAGCTGTTAATAAGCTCAGTGGTCTGGTAAAACTAAGGTATACTTTTTTTTTCTAGATCTATATGAAGCGTGGATGTAGTACATACCCTTATATAATAATTATATAAATAACTATGATTACAAGCAAGTAGATCAGAGAGAGAGAGAGAGAGAGAGAGAGAGAGAGAGAGAGAGAGAGAGAGAACTAAATATACGCAGATAATATTTGAAAAGTCCGATACAAGAGGTTCAAAAGAAATTTTACCATTCAACAAAATAAATGAAAATATCGTCTCAATCTATCTATCTTTTCAAATACACCACATAAATGTATCCCATGTAGGATTTCCAATTTAAGAAAGTTATTATATGAATTTTGTCATAAAACAAACACAGGATTTTTTTTATAGAAATTCAGGTTTACTTAAATGAGCTTCAAAACAACTTTAATTACTGTAACCAGCCGTGAAGGTCCCTGCCAATTCTTTAATATCGTACGATCTGTCATCGAACTCTGTCGGCGCCAACCACAAACAATAGGTTAATTTACTAATAGCTACAGAATTCCCACGTTTAACTAATAACTTGTATATTCGGATGAATTTTCAGCGTAAGGCAATTTCGCTCCGAAATCGTCATTATTATTAGGCCAGGGGTTGTAATCACGGTAATGAATGCGCCTTCATTTAAAATCTGGAACAAGGGAAAAACATCTTGAACAGTTAACTCGTTCAGTTTCAAAACAACGATATGCGTGTTCTATTTATTTATCTGCATGCTTTATATTCCACGCAATAGCAGCAGATATGATAAAAAGAAATACAAACGAGATAAGCCATAATCGTTTTCATATCCATTTGTTGTACACACAATAACAATGAACAACTACAGTAATTTCATAGGCAATGATTTACGAACTTCGTGATTCCGACAACTACCTACAGCTGTCCATGGCATAAATATAAACATGGCAATTCAGAATTATCTTTACAGTCCAACATCCCCTGTGAATAAACAATTATATCTTATCACTTTAGTAGAGTGCAATCAAGCTCATTTGGAATATGTGACGTACGTTCATCTGGATTAAGCACTGAATTTTCAGTAAGTGTGTCCACGACGATAGATAACATAATAATGATCAAAGTTGATAAAAAAATAATACTAATAATGAAGAACAAGAAAATAAGCAAATTTTAGACATGAATAAACACATAATACATAACACATATGTATATGAATAAATACATAAATACATCTGATTAGCAATGGTACTTTTATGATGCTGTCCCATACCATAACAACCACTTCACAAGAAATACTCATCTGAATAAATAAATAGTTTCTGTCGCTGAATAATAAACTTATCAAGGAGATGCAATGTATGACGATTAATTTTAAATTATAATAGTTTCTTTCAGGATAATGAGAGGCAA
>NC_089762.1:27303390-27315890 GCF_040412425.1 Macrobrachium rosenbergii
ATAATACATATATATATATATAAATATATATATATATATATATATATATTTACATAGAGAGAGAGAGAGAGAGAGAGAGAGAGAGAGAGAGAGAGAGAGAGAGAGAGAGAGAGAGAGAGAGAGCAGTTTTGTGTTTTAAGTTCTTAAGTTCGTTGTGAATCTACTGAGAAGGGAAACAGAAAATTAAAAATAAAGTATTCGAATTTTAATCTCTCACACACACACACACACACACACACACACATATAAATATATATATATATATATATATATATATATATATATATATATATATATATATATATATATATGTGTGTGTGTATATATATATATATATATATATATATATATATATATATACACACATGTGTATATATATATATGTGTATATATATACACTATACATATAAATATATATATATATATATATATATAATGGTCGAGAAGGGTCTATATAATATCTAATAAAATGTACTTGAAATCGGCAGGTACATGAGATGAACTATACATAAAACACTTGGTACATCAAGTTAGAAACTACATGAGTTAGTTGGAAGCCTGCAAAGTGAGATAAAGTTCCTTCGTTTTTCTCAACTCGAATTCGCCCTTACAATGATAAGCGTAGTTAAAAGTTTGATAAGCATGCATACATACCCACACACATATATATATATATATCTGTATATATATGTATATATATATATATATATATATATATATATATATATATATATATATATATATATATATATATATGTATATGTATATATATATGAATGTCTTTTACTGTCATACAACAGTATAGTACGAAGATAGAAAGGCCCATAAAACACTGTTTGAACGTTACTCAAAATATATGGCTTGCAACGTTCAAACAGTGTTTAATAAACGTTTTTATCTTCATATACTATATATATATATATATATATATATATATATATATATATATATATATATATATATATATATATAAATATATATATATATATATGCAAATGTATGTACCTGATAAAAATGTATCACTAAACTCTCTCTCTCTCTCTCTCTCTCTCTCTCTCTGTCTCACACACACTCTCACACACACACACACACACACACATATGTATATGTATATATATATATATATATATATATATATATATATATATATATATATATATATATATATATATATATATATATATATATATGTATATATATATTACCCTCTACCATATACACCACGGAACATCTAAATAACTCCGTAAGATAAGAATGACCCGAAAATAAACCACCCACTACAAAGAGTCCAGAACGCCGAAGGGACGTTTCCAATTTCGACCGTTTAGTTACGGTCACTTGCGTAGCGACGGAGACACTATGGATTCTGGAAGGTGGTCACCCGCCCTGGAAGAGTTTCCCCGTCGGAGGGTTCTCCAGGCGTCGCGGGGGGTGTTTCCCTCGGCCCCCCTTCAAGTTGTTTATAAAACAAACCCCCAGTGGAGATTCTAATTCCAAAATGGACGTAAATACTGACGGGGCCTTTTGACTGAATGGCCAAATGCTGGCTCCCCATTACAAATGGCTCTAATACATTATGCCCCGTGAAGGTATTTCGCTTTTTCCTTTCCATTTCCTCCTGTGAAAATTGAATAGCTTTACAGGTTATTCCCTCTCCTTTCAAAGGGAAGAGTCAACGATAAGTCATGGATGAATGGAACTCATACATATATGATAAGGCGTGGGCCATATTCTTCAACTGTCAATTAGCAAATTGTACTGTATTAGAGCACAGAATATTAAATGAAGAAAACTATAGTAACACCTGGGTTGCTGATGATGCAAGTGATAGTGGACTTGAAAAACATGAAATGCTATCAACAGATGCTAATAAATCAATCAGGATATTAGGAGCCTATACAAATTAACGTCAACATGTGCACTGTGGGATGATATGAACTTGAATTATGCATAATAAATCATACAGTATCATAAAAAACATATGTAGGAGAAAAAGATAGTCGGGTACTTATTGAAAAGTGCGGGATACATTCAGTAATTGCATTATAAACGATACAAATAACATTCTTGAACAGAACAGAATGCGCATACGACCGAAAAGAAGTCAAACAGATGTAGCACATACCATTTGCTACTTACAAAATTATTGTAACAAGTAAATACACTAATTAGTAAATAAACTAATAAAAAAATCTTAGAAAAAGAACAAGCAAGAAGATGCAAGAGTACCGGAATTTACCCGAAAGCAAGGCAATTCAAATCCAAGACCGTATAAGGCAAATCGTTTCTGTTGAGATAGGTGGCAGAAGGTGGCTAATTGTGTGAACTGATCCAATCAAGTGGTGCATCCAAAGCGTCCTAGACTCTTCATTTTGTTTAAATAACTAAATAAAAAATGGTATTTGTATTTGATGATGTCTATAAGGTACACAGAATGCTACTAACACGCTATGTATACGAAATAAAGTGTAAGGTAAGACGTAAACAGAGTAAGTTTTTCACATAATGTCCATTTTATGGAGCCCCAAACACCTATCAGAGGCTCCTTTCAAAATGCAATTCTAATGCACAGTTGCAGAAGCATCTTCTGCTCCTGTCTATATTTTTATTGGAGAAAAAGTTAAAAAAAAGACAATGCAGGAGGCATAATAAAATCACCAAACTAAAATTCATAAAATAAAAAATGAATTCCCTTTCACCGTCATATTTGCACAAGGAAATATATTTTACTGATACTTCCTGCTGAAAGATGAAAAAATGCTCGGAGATCAATGTATACACCAAAAAAATCTGTAGCCTAAACAATAAAAAACTATGTAAACCTATAAATAACATATCCCAAGTCTTTATATCTGTGACAATATTCCATTACGAGACACAAGGGGAATAGTATGTACTTCCGAAATCCTATAGAAAGACCACCAATAACAAGCAGAGATCGTAGATCCAGAAAATACACATCAAAATCGGCCACTAAACAAAGTATCAAATGTAACCCATTTCTTTTATTGCACTATTATCTGAACAACTGCTCCATGTGCACCACCGTCACAGATGGAATTTTGATAGCGTTTCTTCGAGACGTGTGTGTGTGTGTGTGTGTGTGAGAGAGAGAGAGAGAGAGAGAGAGAGAGAGAGAGAGAGAGAGAGAGAGAGAGTGTGTGTGTGTATGTGTGTTTGAGAGAGGGAGAGAGAGAGAGACAGAGACAGAGAGAGAGAGTGTGTGTGTGTGTTGAGAGAGAGAGAGAGAGAGAGAGAGAGAGAGAGAGAGAGAGAGAGAGAGAGAGAGAGAGAGAGAGAGTACACAAAATTAGCCTTAGCCCAGATTGGAGGACCCTTATGTAAAATTCAGCCCCGGAGAGCGAGGGAGATCCATAAAAAAATACCTGTCTATCTATCTTACTACTTTTAAAATGGTTACATCCACTTATTACCATAATGCCAGAAAGAACTCGCCACCACAGTTCAGGCGACATATTAAACTCCATTATCACCCGATTTATGTCTCCATTGTAGCTTTCGCCGGGCAGTTATACTTCTTCATTACCATCCCATCATCACGACATAACATTAATTCACTGGGACCCATCATTATCAACAATACATCGGGTATGAGAGCGAATCCTTCTTGAATTATAAATGTCTATCGTATCGAAAATCTATTTTAAGGCATTAAAAGGCCAATTACGTCTGCGCCGCTTTGATTATTCATGTGAGACCAAAGTGGCCTTTTATATGTACTCTACATAGATATGTTTGTGAGCATGTAAACAAACCGTTATGGTGTACATCAGCGTCCACGAAACTTACACATACCTCTGAATAATAATAATAATAATAATAATAATAATAATAATAATAATAATAATAATAATAATCATCATCATCATCATCATCATCATCATCATCATCATCATAATAAGGTGAAGAAATTCACAATGGTGTAAGTGTAAATATCTATTAAAAATATATAAAAAAATTAAAAATTTATACGAAACGACAGCCTTTGAGAATCTGCTCGATTCTCCTCAATCTGAATGGGATTGAGAAGGAGAATCGAGCGCTCGTTTTGTATATATTTTTAATATATATTTACATTTACACCACTGAGGATTTCTTCGCCATTTTAGTGACTCACTGTATTATGAGATTTTTATGAATAATAATAATAATAATAATAATAATAATAATAATAATAATAATAATAATAATAATAATAATAATAATAATAATAAATAATGAGAGCGATGCTAGAAAGGGATTCGTTTGCTATCATGCGGCAGACATATTGGTGCCAGTTTTAGCTTCATGACGCTCAGTAATATGAATCACAATAATACATTTTCATCATTAGATCATTATCTCACAGACAGTGTATAATGATCTCAATCTACCTGTCAGTTCAATGAGGATGACCCTGCAGGAAGTCTGTATCGTAAATTTTCAGGTGAAATGCGTTTCATGCAAGTACAATGACGATATGATTTAAAAAAAAAAAATACCACTAGTTTCTAAGTAATCTGATTTACTTTACTTTTCTCAGAAAGAGGAATATAACTATAAAATACTTTATAGCTTTCCTTCCTTCAAGTCCACTCGCCTACTGTGATGTCTGGATTGCTACTGTAAAAGACATCAAGTCAAACCGTGAGCAATAATCGAGAGCTGTGCTACAAATTAATGAATCTGTCAGGTTTTAAGCAACAAGGATGCTTTAACATTTCAATCTATTATTCGGTAACACTCGAGTATTCAATTTAATAAAATAGTTTATGTTTCTTTCAAACCATTAGGAACGAACTTTATGTGATTATTCCGTGGTTTAGGTGCCAATAACATATTTATCAATCTATGCACTCGCTTCCGAATGATTTTGCGACGGTCCGCACCAAAAGCAATCCGACCAAGGTCAACTCGCTATTTGAAATCAACTAGGTATCGTAAATAAATATATATGTCCTCGGACATGCGTATCCATGTGTTGACAAATGCGTCACTGAGATGTGCATTGATTAAAGTTTTATGGCGTCAGCGCTACCATGGTCACTGATGCCGATTTCATTTATTACGGTATAGATTTCAAGACAGGAAACAAAGAAATTCACAAAATGGGAGCATAAGTGCGTTTAGTTCTTGAACCTTTCTTCATTAAATATCTCAACTGACAGTCTGCTTTAATTAGGGGTAGGGTCGTTAGCCACACGAAATTATTATTTTGCAACATAACGGATAAACATCCTTACAGCACTGAGATGAATATGCTGTTGCGTTAGTCAACGATGGGAATTCAGTCTTACTGTGGAACGTACGAAAGTAAGTGGTTCATCGGTGATCCTGACATTAGATTGTATGGTAAAACGAATTAAAATGTTAGTTAATCGGAAGGTTATCGCAATACAGCAATAAATACTATCTAATTCTCAATCGCGTAACAAAATCTTTTACGCTAAAAAGTATCTCTCAATCACAGCCACGGCAAAGGGACTTTTAGCTGCGTTGAGCTGAGAGTTTGTCAAATTATTTCTGCATGGACACAATTAACGTTCTTTTGGCAAACGCTTCGTCAACCACAAAGAAAGCGGCAACAGACTTAGGCAAACAGAGGCAATCACAGTAAATTAAAATCGATTAGTACTAGATGAAACACGTTTCACTCTTGGTAACTAACAGTGACAAAAACAATATTTACTCACACACATACGCACATAAATATATATATAATATATATATATATATATATATATATATATATATATATATATATATATATATATATATATATATACGTGCGTGAGTGGGGGTTGGGGGCCCTTAGGAAAATGGCTACCCCATCGCCTTCCCTTAGCTACAATCAGCAAAACTTGGTGACGTAGCTGAGCTGTGCAGGGTTCGACTGACCTTTGCTAAGTCACTGGATCGCTCCAAGCCTGTAGCCCACCATGGTGTAAACGGGTACCAACGTCTGGTAGTGTCAAGGAAAAAGGCGCGTGACCAGCAACCTCATCTCCAAAGGATTTGGTCAAAACAGGAGGGGGAAAAGCTTCAGGAAAACAAGAATAACTTCCAAACCGAAGCATACCGCATACACCAAAAGGCAGAACAAAGAAAAAAATCAAATAGAGAAAAACTGAGAACGACCCCATAAAGTAAGGCTTATCCCACCCTTATAAACAACCCATCCACGCCTACCAGCCGCATCAGTAACACCTCTTCCTCTGCGCTCGGGAGAGCGGCCGCAATAACCAGGTGACAGACGAGGGGAAAATTACATTTCAAGTACGTGGCATATAACATACAATAGAACACCAAATAGGAAACTGCCGCAATCGATGAAAAAATAAGCTGACCACCCACACGCCATAGCCCTCGTCGAACCTTATTCGATTCCCGGTTAATTGAAATAGCGCATTACGACCTCTACTCACGCGAGTGCCGCCGGCGCGAAAGAGCGCAACCTACATATTCATGGATACCGGCCAAGGAAGCGTTATATTAATACAGATAGGTCAGGGTGGAGTAAAAGTAAATGTTTCTAGTGGCTACTAGAACGATGGAGTGGGGAAACACATGAATAAATCTTTTAAAGATATATGAGGAAAGAGAAAGGTTATTAGCAAAATTCAAGGACGAAATGTAAGCTTCAGCAAGTAGTAAACTTTTTTTTGTCTCGTGAAATCGAGTTCGTTAAGTTTTCGTTTAAGAAATGGATAGTGGTGAGGTTTAGTAAAAAAAAAGAGTAAAAAAATTAAAAAAAAATAAATAACTGAAATTGTGAGTAAAACATTGAAGTATAAATACCCCCCGAGAAAATAAATGGTAGAGCAAAGATTTTTAAATAAAGGGACAGTAAATGATAGAATATTCTTAATAGGAGTGACAGAGTGTATTATTCATTGTAATAAATCTATAACAAACTATTTTGAGTATGTATTGTATGACACTTAGTAAATACACTCCACAAGCCCAAGGAAATAAACACATGGAACGACTGGTAACTCAAGCCGTTCCGTTAAATACGAGGCCCCATTTTCTTTATTGCTATACAATTCAAGCGCAAATTTTAGGCTTTAAGGGTTTTAAGATGAATCTGCCGAAGTTGTGCATAAGTTCATTCTTCTTTAAAAGCACTCAGTAATTTACATTTTATTTTTACATAAACAAAACTATATTTACCAAGAAAGATATACCATGCATAATACAATGTCTTCACCTTAATGGACATCAAGTACGTACCAGTTTCATATGTAACTGGGTGTATATGGTAATTACATCACATAAAATGGAAACTCTATAATGCTTTACATGCGATGAAAGATCCCAAATCTAACCAGAGCTGGCAAAATAACCTTCACCTTCTTGGTAACTAAGTGAAAATTTTCGTGCCGACTGTTTAGTAAAAAAAAAAAAAAAAAAAAAAAAAAAAAGTGATTCCAATCAATATTTTTCTAGAGGGAATTTTCTTCTTTTGGCTCAACATGCCAACGCCAAGCGCGACACACAAACACAAACACACACACATTCCCTCTAGAAAAATATTAATTTAAACCGCTCACTTTTTTTCTTACTAAACAGTCGGCATGAAAATTTTCACTTAGTTACCAAGAAGGTGAAGGTTATTTTGCCAGCTCTGGTTAGATTTGGGATATTTCATCGGATGTAAAGCATTATAGAGTTTCCATTTTATGTGATGTAATTATCATATAAACCCATTAAGGTTAAGACATTGTATTATGCACGGTACATCTTGTTTGGTGAATATAGTTTTGTTTGTAAAAATAAAATATATATATATTACATATATATACATATATTATATATATATGATATAATATAATATATATATATATATATATGTGTGTGTGTGTGTGTGTGTGTACATACATATATATATGGGTGTGTGTGTATGCGCTTGTGCATTTCAATATAAAAAAAAATATACTTTCAAAGTCGTTTCTACGTTTAATGACATAAACTGTAAGTTTATAATACCTGTAACATATTTAAACACAAAAATGGGATGAGGTTGGCATGAGGTATTCTGAGAAAAATAGTTTTGATAATCGTAATGCATTATTTTATCCAGAGACCATAAATATGGGCAGACTGAGAATGACAAGCAGACAGAGTACATGTTCTGTCAAAATGAACGTTCTTTCATTAACTTTCAAACAGTAATTATAATGGAATGTTCTGAAGTATTATTTAAAACAATAAGAACTGAAAAATGTCAAAAGTTTAGACATCACAGAATACAAGTTACAGGGCCAATGAAAAAGACTGAAGAATTACAATAAACAACATTTACAGATATAATAATATTTCATGAACTACATATGAAGTCACGCAAATGTAGAAAGTTTTATAAATTCACACACAAAAAACTCAGATTCATTGCAAAGCTTCATAAAAAATTATCTGACACCCAATAGCCACGACTTTTTCTTAATTAAAGAATATAACTCGCTAAGAAATAATGTCTAGTAAATCATTATCAAACCTTTTGGCTATAAAAGCCGCAACTGAAGTAAAAAAGAAGAAGCAGATTTGATTAACCCCATTTCCCACTGCTTCTTTTAGAAAGTCACATCAGAGGTCCACCTGTCAGTTGGATGTTGCTTAACAGAACGCTAATTACGACCTCAAAATCCCCGTAATTATGACAGTGCAAGACGATGGACGCACACGATGACCCTTACGGGACCTACCCCGAGCGATATCTCCATTTTAATTATCGGTTTCCTTGACAACAATGAGACGTCTCCGGGAGAAACGGGGGAGAGGAAATTCGTCAACATCGTGATGGCACGAGAGATCGAGCGTTTGTTTGTATGTTTAACCTACGTATTTGTAAACAAACATGTGTGTGTGTGTATAGTATATATATATATATATATATATATATATATATATATATATATATATATATATATATATATATGTGTGTGTGTGTGTGTGTGTGTGTGTATGTATGTATAATTTATATACATTAAGATGTCCCTTTACTGGGTAAATAATTCTAACAGTACTACTGTCTTTCGATTATAGCGTACTGATTTCTTTAATGCAATCATGGGTTACTCGTTTATGACTTTTTTCTCGGATTTTTTAACAAAATACCTATCAGTACATCTGTTAGCTTCCCTCACCTACACCTCTTCCCTCCAATCTCTCTCTCTCTCTCTCTCTCTCTCTCTCTCTCTCTCTCTCTCTCTGCCTCGGGGGAAGACTGCACCACATTCCGAGAAGTCACACATCTCGATCTAAGGCAAGAAACCCGTGTCATTGTAACGTTGAATTTCCAAGGAAAATTAACAAGAAATCATGACAACATGAATTTTCTTTTTTTCTCTCTCCCTCTCTCTCTCTAATTCTAAGGAAGAGAGCACGTGTACAATTATCAAAGACCATTTCTTCTTTGCTCATTTGATGTTCTGTCAGCATTCACAATTAATATGTTTTATTATATATCAATGTTTTGGCGTGTAGAATCTCGTTTGGCTTTAATGTTATGTAAATTCTATCAAATAATAATGGACTCAAGAGCGGAATTTGGTTACTCCTAAGCAATACTGATCCAGCTATTTCAAGTTATTTTTCACAGTACTACTACTATATACTAAGAAATACAATTTGTAGTTACGTAAATAAGAATTATAACTCTCATCATGCCTTTATGTCTAGGAACTGGCTTCCTCCTTTCTCTCTCTCTCTCTCTCTCTCTCTCTCTCTCTCTCTCTCTCTCTCTCTCTCTCTCTCTCTCTCTCTCTCACAAAACAGGTTTTGTGCTGAAACAATAGGATTTAAGTTGATCAAAACAGACAGTGCCGTAACAGCATTGATAAAGCCATAAGACTGATCAACATTCACTCAACATAACTTTTTCATGTTTAAGCAGTACATCAATAAATTTCATTACCACTGAGGTAAACAATAATACAATACTGAAAATATCTCAACAAATCTTCATTCAAATTAAATCACTTCAACGTGCAAAAAAGAGCAAGATCATTACAGAATGAATTATGGTAATACATTGGAGTCCATACCGCCATGGTCATCTATGCCGAGAGAAAAGAGAGAAAGGCTATTATGTGATTTATATTTTGAACAATTATATATGGAAAATACCTCAGGATATTGTAGCATCTCTCTCTCTCTCTCTCTCTCTCTCTCTCTCTCTCTCTCTCTCTCTCTCTCTCTCTCTCTCTCTCAAGTTAAGTGTAATATTTAAACTGCTCTTCATTAACGAATTATGCAGAACACCCCAAAGTACAGACATATCCAGTACATGTGTCGAAAAATACTTCATAAGCATCATGTATACTATATTCCTGCGGTTGATTTATAGATTCCCTCTAGCGTAAACTTATAATAGAGTATGGGCTGTGTAGTTGTACCTTATTTCTCTCTCGTCTGCTGACAAATTTCCAGAACAATACTGAAAGTTTAAAGCAAGGTGATTCCGATATGAAAATAAAGAAAAATAAACTCACTATTATTATTATTATTATTATTATTATTATTATTATTATTATTATTATTATTATTATTATTATTATTATTCAGAAGATGAACCCTGTATGGAACAATCCCACAGGGGCCACTGACTTGAAATTCAAGCTTCCAAAGAATACGGTGTTCATTAGAAAGAAGTAGGCAATGGGAAACAGAAAGAAGAGATCTCACTTATTAAAAGAGAACAAAAACAAATAAAACAGTCTGTGGTATGTGACTGAGAGAGAATCACGGAGGCGGTAAACACCGACCACAATCTCCCTCAATGACAGGGGGCCTTGCAACGAAAAGGCCATTACGGACGAGAGAGAAAAAGACTATGGTTAGGAATTAGGAATGACTTGCCGTCGGTAAATGATGGGCCTAGGGCTTCTAATCTGTCATTCCCTCGAAAAAGGCTCTGCTCCAGCAGCATGAATATGAACTAATTCTAGGGGGGAGGATGAAGGTGGGATGGGGTGGGGCGGGGGAATTTAAGGGTGATTAATACTGATGGAGAGTTTACAGAGGAGGAGGAGGAGGAGGAGGAGGAGGTCTTAAAAATTTGAGTATGATAAGCGCTTTAATGTTTGTAGAATTTTGTAGTTTACATCTAGACAACTTAACAGATTAATGCTGTGGTTTGACTATACATTTCTTACATACAAGGAGGAATTTAAGGGTGATTAATACTGATGGAGAAGTCACAGAGAAGGAGAAGATGGAGAATGAGAAGAAGAAGAAGAAGAAGGAGAAGGAGAAGGAGAAGAAGAAGGAAGAATCGGTCTCCTTAAAAATTTGGGTATGATATGCGCTTTATTGTGTTGGATATATTCCTTGTTTTTAGAATTTTGTGGTTTTCATCTAAAGAATTTACCAGATTAATACTGTGGTTTCACAATACATTTCTTACATACAAAGAAGAATTTAAGGGCGATTAATACTAATGGAGAAGTCAAAGAGGAGGAGGAGGAGGAGGAGGAGGAGGAGGAGGAGGAGGAGGAGCGTCCTTCGTGTTTTTAGAATCGTATAGTTTTCATCTAAACAATTTAACATGTGATCTGACAATACATTTCTTACATACAAAGAGGAATTTAAGGGTGGTTAATACTGATGGAGAAGTCACAGAGGAGGAGGAGGAGGAGGAGGAGGAGGAGGAGGAGGAGGTCTTCTTAGAGAATGGGAATGATAAGCACTTTATTGTGGAGCGCATTCTTTGTTTAAAGAATTTTGTAGTTTTCATCTAAACAGTTTGGCAATTAACATTATGACCTGACTGTACATTTCTTACAAAAAAAAGAATTGTCTGTCTGTCTGAATCTGCCACTCAACCTTCACCTTGTCAATAATCATCTACATCCCCAAAGCAGACTTTTAAAAACCAATCCAGTTCGTGTTCTAATCAAACAAAAAAAATAAAGCAGCACAGCGTCAATATGATAATTATGGAGTTTCAAGTCTTCCTAAGTTTGCATACTGAGATCCTGTATAACGTTGCCTTTACAAGTATCGATTACAGTTTGATACATGATCTTGTTTGACTGTAATGTCTTAGTCAAAGATGACCTTGGTTCGAGCTGTCACGTCAAACAGTTGTAAAAATAAAACTGATTTAGAATAAAGAATGTAAAAAGTATAACTAACGAATTAAACAAATAACACTAACATTTACGGTAAGGATTATGAGACACGCGCAAGATTTAATCATTCAGTCCCATATTTAAATATGCCTTCGTTAAACAGTTACAAGATAAAACTGATTTAGAATTAACAATATGAAAAGTATTACTAACGAATTAAACAAATAACGTTAAAATTTACGGTAAGGATTATGAAAGACTTACGTAGAATTTAATCATTCAGTCCTATATCTAAATATACGTTACTAACACTTGTATCATCGTGGTCTACCAGAGAGACACCTCAACTATCAAAATCCAGAAGGGAATTATTTTTAAAGGGGAGTAAATCACAAAGAGTGATGGGAACGATGAACTATACATGCA
>NC_089762.1:27320890-27373390 GCF_040412425.1 Macrobrachium rosenbergii
GACCTGGTCATTTAAACAGAGACCGTTGCTTTCTTGCGCTGGGTCGGAAACAGATGACAGGTCTGGTGGCCAGTAAATGGCGCTAAATAGCAGAGTACAAGAGTGTTTGTGCTTCGGAGGGGGGAGGGGGTACATCGTAGCGGCAGGGGGGAGAGAGAGAGAGAGATTTTTGGGCCTTGAAACAGCAAGTTATTTTAAAAGCTTTAAACTGAGAAGTATATCTCTACGTATTACAATTCAACAGCTGATGATAATCTATATGAAAAAAATGTATACTGGGAACGAAAGAAGAAGCCATATGAGATTGCCATAAAGTTATTCATCAGTCACTTGAGTACAGATTCATAATTTATGTGTGAGAGAGAGAGAGAGAGAGAGAGAGAGAGAGAGAGAGAGAGAGAGAGAGAGAGAGAGACATACATACCCGCACACATACACAAACATATATACTGTATATATATAAATTATATATATATATATATATATATATATATATGTGTGTGTGTGTGTGTGTGTGTGTGTAAATATATATGTGCACATATATTATATATATACATACACATGTATATATATACACATTTGTGTATATGTGTGCGTGTAACAAACCAGCGAAAACAGCCAAGAAGTATGCCGTGTACTTAAAAAACTGAAACTTATTTCGTAAAGAATCCTAGCCATCTCAGCAAAAGGGCTTGATCAACATACTGCTTTCCCACGCAGTCGTTGCGTCATGAGGAGACTTCGGGGCTTAATTCATTCCTTGTTGAATATCCTGCGACATGTCTCAACCCTGGTATTGCAGGAGTCCTTATCACACTGCAGTATCTGAACAATTCCTGATAATAAGGTAAAGTTCATTGACACGACTCCGGGTTCAGCGAAGTTCATATTGACCAGTGGAATGAGAAATTGCAAAATACTGCACTTGCGCACCAAAAGTGAATTTGACTTTGATGTCGACATACACCGGGGCAGGTTGGCGTTCCCGAGGGACATCATGCTGCAAACGTTGTCCTTGATTCTGTAGCAACACTTTCTCAATTTGTCGGACAGCGAATTCTCTCGGGAGGCCAGTGACCAAACTACCACTGCTAAGATACTAACCAGGTGGATACGTACACATACATACATACCAACACACACACACACACACATATACATATATATATATATATATATATATATATATATATATATATATATATATATATATATATATATATGTGTGTGTGTGTGTGTGTGTGTGTGTGTGTGTGTGTGTGTGTATATGTATGCTTGAAAAAGAATCTGAGAGCTAATAGCCTACTAATCCAAAATATATATATATATATATATATATATATATATATATATATATATATAATATATATATGTGTATATATATATATATATATATATATATATATATATATATATATATATATATATATATATATATATATATATATATATTCGTTTAGCTGACGGAAGGTGGACCAAGAAAAAACAAGTAAAAAATGCGCCTGACGTTACTTCGGCGCAATCAGGTTTCTGTACATCGTATAATCAAGGCCACCGAAAACAGATCTATCTCTCGGTGGTCTCGGTATAATGCTGTATGAGCCGCGGCCCTTGAAACTTTAACAACGGGCCTGTGGTGGCCTGGCTTATATTATTGCCAGATGCATGGCTGTGGCTAACTTTAACCTTAAATAAAATAAAAACTACTGAAGCTAGATGGCTGCAATTTGGTATGTTTGCTGATTAGAGGGCTGATGATCAACATGCAAATTTGCAGCCCTCTAGCCTCAGTAGATTTTAAGATCTGAGGACCGATAGAAAAAAGTGCGGATGGACAAAGTCGGCACAACAGTTTTCTTTTCAGAAAATTAAAAACCGGACCATAACTAATTCAAACTTCAACTGGCGAATCAGGGATGAAATCTCATTAAAAAATAAACAAACTACATTAAACGTATTCAGATAAGGCACATCAGCAGTTTGACGAACCTTCAATTCACTTTTCGCATCATTTACTTTTATTTTGTAAGTACTGAAGTTTAATGTACAGCTATACTCCTAAGTGATACGTCATGATTGCATAGGATTTCGTTCACAATTCACGAACTGGCAACTTGACATGCTCCATATTTATCTCTTACTTCAATGCAAAAATACGATTACTTCATACAATAAGGTCATAATGTTTCACGAGATTGAAATCTGTCATGTATTTCAAAACTGTAAGATTACGTGTAGCCAAATTTCAGAAAAACAGTTACGAAACATTTTCAAGACTTCCGTTCACTCATCGCCGATGAGTCTGACAAAAAAAAAGTCATCATCAAACCTCAGCTCAAATGTTAGAATAATAAATAAAAAAACGAAAAAATGTGTTATAACATTAATATTGCTTCCAATGTAACCTTAAAATTTGAAATAGTCCCATCTGATTGTTTTTACGCCTCAACGCTGGAAAAACGTAAATGAGTAAATACGAAAGTATCACTGTAGCTAGAACGCATCCACCAATATCAACGGGTGAGCAGAGTGTGTGCGTAACTCAACCATTAAAGTAACGGCGTAACATGAACCACCTGAACCGTAGGTCTACCATGAGTAGCGACAATGAAATTATCTTGAAAACATTGATTTAATATTTGTTACAGGAATATTTGGATTTTCACAGAAATAAAATGATTTAAGTTATATTTCTTAACCACTTCAAAAATTATGGTTTACTAGCAAAGATTCGCCTATGCAATTATTCTCTTGTTTACGATAAATACATTAACTTAGCATTCCCATCTCTGTATTAACAATTTTTGGCCAGAAAGCATGTGAAGTTATCTACACATTCTTTCACTTCAATTTACCTTATGAGTGAATAAATTATATACCAAAACCGAATAGATGGCTTTAAAGAAAAATAATATTTTAAGCCAGTTAAAAAACAAGTGTTCCATAGGACTTGATATTAAATATATTTCGACTAATAGCCATCTTCTCCATATAATTTAAACTAACATCATCTTTCATTCTTCAAAGAACAGGTAATCTCTACAAATAAATTCTTCAGTAACAGAGATTACATCTAAAAAGGCTTAGCTTATTTTTTTAGGCCTATAAATCATTTCGCAACATACAAGCCGCTTGAACATAGCCTAAAACTTCATAATTCAAAGAAAACTTGTAATTCATATTCCTATTTTGAAAATTTTGTTATGACTGTTCAGCTTATTAGGTCTACAGTGATAATGCTGCAGAGGTAGTTACGTTGACTAGCCAGAGGAGCATTTAAGCGCTGTCATTGACGGGACCGCTAACCTTATCACACCAAAAATACGCCGAAGTTTCTTCGCTGCAATCGAGTTTTCTGTACAGTCGCTACAGCGTATAATCAAGGCCGCCGAAAACTGATCTATCTTTCGGTGGTCTCGGTATAATGCTGTATTAGCCGCGGCCCATGAAACTTTAACCACGGGCCGGTGGTGGCATATCCTATATCGTTGCCAGAAGCACGATTATGGTTAAATTTAACCTTAAATAAAATAAAAACTACTGATGCTTGGGGCTACAATTTGGTATGTTTGATGATTGGAGGAAGGATGATCAACATACCAATTTGCAGCCCTCTAGCCTCAGAAGTTTTTAAGATCTGAGGGCGGACAGAAAAAAAGTGCGGACGGACCGACAAAGCCGGCACAATAGTTTTCTTTTATAGAAAACTAAAAATCAGTTCAAATCACACAAATTACGAGTTATACTAATGCATAAAGGGATCATATTTATATAACCATAGGGAAAACAGTGTTAGCTGTGAATTAGCAAACTTGTCGATATGTACGACACTGGAAATAAAAAAAAATGGTAAAAAATACGCCGAACATTCTTCGGCGCAATCGAGTTTTCTGTACAGCCGTTGCAGTGTATAATCAAGGCAACCGAAAATAGATCTATCTTTAGGTGGTCTCGGTATAATGCTGTATGAGATGCGGCCAATGAAACTTTAACCACTGGCCGGTGGTGGCCTATCCTAATACCGTTGCCAGAAGCACGATCATGGCTAACTTTAACCTTAAATAAAATAAAAACTACTGAAGCTAGAGGGCTGCAAATTTGGTATGTTTGATGATTGGAGGGTGGACGATCAACATAACGATTTGCAGCCCTCTAGCCTCAGTAGTTTTTACGATCTGAGGGCGGACGAAAAAAAGTTCGGACAGAATAAAGTGCGGACGGACAGACAAAGCCGGCACAATAGTTTTCTTTTACAGAAAATTAAAAGTTTAACACTACTTGGTAACCATACGTTGCGTCTGAGATTTTGGACGATACAAAAAGAATCGTGTCACCTCAGATTTGAGCTTGACTTTTCATTAAGACCGTTCTGTTTTAATACCTCTTCAACGCCATCTATCCAGCAATTTCCAAACACTTCTGAATTACACAATCTTCTCAACAGTCGAAGGACACCCTCTCTTCAAGACGAAACCATTTCAAAGCATTCCGGGTCAATCTTTCCATATATACCAACCTTTTAATCACTTCCACGCAACTTAAAATTTCCTGCCCTCTCAATCCTTCTCATACTATAAATATATATATATCAAATAAATATCTTTCATTGTTTCCTAAACAACCACCTCGCATCAGTATAAAAAGGGAACCCATGTATATGTATATGTATATTTATATATATATATATATATATATATATATATATATATATATATATATATATACATATATATATAGTATATATATATATACATATATATATATATATATATATATATATATATATATATATATATATATATATATATATATATATATAAACACACACACATATATATATATATAGATAAAGGTATTGAGGTTTTACAGCATAGGTCTCAGCCATGATTCAGCACTTAATATAAGAAGGTGGTATTGAACGTTGTGCTGCTTTTTCCTTGGAGCCACCCTCTGTTAAGGAAAGCAGCCTAATTTCAGGAGTATCACATAAATTACCGTAAAGAGAAAAAAATCTTATTTTCTGTTTGTCTCTAACACTAATAATCTAATAATTTATAAAACTTTAATGAAAAAAATATCTTCATGTGTAATACATCTAATCCTCCTGTTTGATGCAAAATTATTATTCTAAAAACCACCAAACACACACACACACACACTCACTCAGCATGTATCCTCATGAAAATCTCTTCCTCTAAATCTAATTTTCTGATCATACTTTCCTTAACTTCTTCAAATATCTCCCCAGAACATTTGGTAACGCTTTTCTTTCAAAGATTGGGGGACAGTGCTTACGGTGACATCAATAGAATATAGCTAGGTAGGTGAATCGTATATTTCCCCTGCATAATGCCTTCTGGACAAATATTCTACTTTCAGTTTTTTAACTCTACTTTGTTTATTGCTGAATAGTCTACATCATACCTTTATTTTTTAAATCACCTTACCTCAATATCTACACAGTATAAAAGACTTCAATACCCACCATACCAGTTGCTACTAATTCCATTCCCAATAGGGGGATCTTGTTTGTATCGACATTCATGCAATATCTAAAGATTTGCGCTACCTCAAAAACACTGAACTTACACATTTTTTTCCTTGCCATTTCAGAATAATCTCATTTCTGATTTCTAACTTTGCCTCTCCCAACCTGTTTTCTCAACAGAACACCAGACATGGGACTGTGATTTCACGGTTGGCTGACATTCAAGCCCTTTACCTTGAATAGCTGTTTTGCTATCAGTAACACTGATCTTGAGGCAGCTTATATCAGTGAGATCATAACCCTTGTCTCATCAGTCGTCAGCTTTCTCTCATAGCACCCCCTTGCTCCTCAGTTACAAGTCGAGGGAGAGGGATCATATTTCATTCCTAGTCTCTTTGGCTGATATTCTTCTCTCAGATGAATTCTCTTGGGATGATTTTCCTTTTTTATTTAAAACTAAAAATTTTCGTTCTGAAATTTGATGACGTAGTCATATGTTCTACAGAAAAACTTCCAGTCCTTTCCCAGTAAAGTTCTCAAAATAGAAAAAAAATTTACTTTCCTCCTTTATGCATTTCTCTTTTGGCTGATATTTCTCATTTAAATTTGCTTATACATCAAATAAAGTCATATAAAATACTTAATTTCCATTTTACAATGGTTATGACACTTAAAAATACAAGATACAAAGTCATTTTTTGCAATCTGCCAGAAGTAAAAAATTTGAAGGCAGTCAAATGAATTTTTTTTTA
The DNA here is from genome assembly GCF_040412425.1 of Macrobrachium rosenbergii. Taxonomy (NCBI): domain Eukaryota; kingdom Metazoa; phylum Arthropoda; class Malacostraca; order Decapoda; family Palaemonidae; genus Macrobrachium; species Macrobrachium rosenbergii. Next base: position 27,327,131 of record NC_089762.1, read on the forward strand.
CATTAAAGTAGCAATTGTAGACACTTGTATGAACATATATTCCTTTAAACTTCCAGAACCTCTGTAAGTCCAAGCCTTATTCTATATGCTTTATTCGTTTGGCCCGTAAGGTTCTTGCATATGTAACTGGAAATGCCTTTGGGCACTGACGTACGTTAGTGTTTTTGTTTTTCTACTCCCCCATTAATCCATAACACTTCAACCCCCTTCTTTCTCTGCATACCATAAAAAGGAAACTGTTTTAACAGATCAAACTACCATCAAATTAACAAGTTACAGTACTGCTAAAGGGACTTTCACGTATACTCTCACTTTCTTGTGAACTTGCAATCTACTCTTCATAAGGATCACCAGAAAGGGTTTTGGAAGATGAAATTTACTGAAGACCTCACGTTTCAACAATTCTTGACATCCTGATGGAATTTGACTGAGCCTGGCACAGGCTCATGTTACCCAAACATTCTGCTTACATCTTCAGTCATTTCTGTTTCATTTCTATCTTTTCATCTCAAGGCTCTTCATCTGGTCTCGTCAACATTCTTAGTGGTACTTCCCCTTAATTCTGATCTCTCAGGGTAATTCTTCTCTTCTTTCAACGGCTTTCTCCGGACGGCATAATGTCCTTTTCATACTTTTGTTAATAATTCAACTCCTGATAGGTTATTCCGTCACCTTTAGGCTATCCTGAATTGTTCACACTGAATGTTCTTGTTCTGTCTGTCATTACTGACTTCGAGTACTCATGCAAAATAATGACCACATTGCTTAACCACGCTCAGTAACTCACGTAAACAGCGTCTTCCTATTTCTGTCTACATACTCATTCCGTTTTTCCTCTCTTGGAACACAAAAGTAATCTGACCATCCACCTCTTTACATTACCACAAAACTGTCTTTGAATAACCCGCAACTTTGAAGGATTTATTCTTCAGCTAAAGGAATAAGTTTTTTTTATTCTATTATTCAATACAGTTACTAAAGCTTTATAATTAATTCACTGTTTCGTTTAGAACATTTCTCACACTTGGGGGTACTTCTCGTCAGACTGAATTTCGATGGCGCCCACACACTACACACACATTTATATATAAATATAGAGTATATATACATGTGTGTGTATACGCGTGCGCGCGTGTATGTATGTTAGTAGACAAAACGATCTCTGAACTCCACAATTACATGTTTTTTTTTTTTTATCAATATGCTTCATCAATACAAACCTGAAACAGAACGGGAAATAAACGAAGCAGCTTTCACCTTCCGTGGAAAGATTCGAACTAATCCATACGAGTTCCAGCAATGATTCGCTAACTCACCATACTCTAAATTCTCACGTTTGTCTGTTTATATGCATATGTGTGTACGTGTGCGCACGCAAAGGTGAACCGAATGTAACATAGATTATACACATTTATCCAAGCAGAACACTAATCACAACAAAAAACCATTAAAAATTTATTTCAAATACAAACAAAAAATGCACTGAAGTTTCTTCGGTGCAATCGAGTTTTCTGTACAGCCGCTACAGCGTATAATCAAGGCCACAGAAAATAGCTCTATTTTTCGGTGGTCTCGGTATAATTCTGTATGAGCCGCGGCTCATGAAGCCTTAACCACGGCTAGATGGTGGCATGTCCCATATCGTTGCCAGATGCACGATTATGGCTAACTTTAACTTTAAATAAAATCAAAACTACTGAGGAGGCTAGAAGACTGCAATTTGGAATGTTTGATGATAGGAGGGTTGATGATCAACACACCAATTTGCAGCCCCCTAGCCTCATTAGTTTTTAAGATCTGATGGCGGACAGAAAAAGTGCGGACAGAAAAAGTGCGGACGGAGAATAAAATAGTTTTCTTTACAGAAAACTAAAAGTGCGGACAGAAAAAAGTGCGGACAGAATAAAGCGCGGACGGACAGACAAAGCTGGCACAATAGTTTTCTTTTACAGAAAACTAAAAATGTGTATCACATCACAGAACTTACCCTACTGTGTTTGCAGGCGTCTCATACCCAAAATACTCCATGAATAAAAAGCGTAAGCGACATCCTTTTTCCTCACACAACTAGTCTAGTTTCAAGGTTATGATCACATATTCTACGCTTAAAGTATCTGCACAGTTTACAGCTGGAGTTTTATAAACGTGAAAGCATGAAATAGGGGAATTTGAGGTCATTTGACACTATCAAAAAGCTGCATATATAATCACAAATGGGACGGTTGATGAACTAGTGTACAGTATACAGTATACAGCATATGTGCATGTATGAATTGTTGTCACGCACCCAATGACATTTTCTTATCTTCACAAACGATAAGCCGCAAATATCGTTTAGTATTCAGTTCACTATATCTCCAGAATAACTTACACTCAAGGGGAATTATAACTGATGTGTTTCATCACCAGTGGGATTCGAATCGATGTGTAGTTTAGAAACGCCGATGTGCAATGACTTTTGACCAATGAGCCATCGAGATTATACACACACACACACAACACACACACACACACACACACACACACATATATATATATATATATATATATATATATATATATATATATATATATATATATATATATATATATATATATATATATATATATATATATATATATATATATATATATATATATATATATATATATATATATATATATATATATATATATATATATATATATATATATATATATATATATATATATATATATATATATATATATATATATATATGATCGGAAGCAATGCAGCCTATCAGAGTCGAATTACTTTTTCAGACTTTTCACACAACTATTTTAGAACAGATAGCTGATCCGCACGCCCCCTCCTTATTTAAACCAATATATGTTGCTTTTGCCATCAAACCTATCATATTTTACCTTCATAAATATACTAACAAACGTTATGTCTACAAAATACTCTTCATCATTTCCATGACATCCCTCTTATGCAAACGAAATGTGGAACTTCTCGCCGATTCCTATGAAATCTTTTCCTCATTTTTGGACATCAGATATATAGGAATGGAATGGAATATAAAATTTAGGCTAAAGGCCAAACGCTAGGACCTATCAGGTCATTCAGCGCTGAGAGGGAAATTGAGGGTAAAAAGGTCTGAAAGGCGTAACAGTAGGAAAACCTGGCAATTACACTATGAAACAATTGTTTGGAGAGGACTGACAGTAAGATGGAAGAGATTGAAAGTGAACGGAGGTACAGTAAAAGGAATGAAAGGGGTTACAGCTAGGGGCCGAAGAAACGCTGCAAAGATCCTTAAGTAATGCCTGCGGTGCACTGCGTGGGGTGTTCTGATGTCACTACCCCCTACGGCAGGGGTTCTCAACCTGGGGTACGCGTACCCCCAGGGGTACGTGAGAGGAATTTTGGGGGTACGTGACAGGTTTCTCAAAATACTTCAGTTGTGAATAACTGCAAACCTGTTTGTAGAAAGTGGCCTACATGCGCTTTGTCAATGGCTCAACCGTAAAAGATTCTTTCGATAGTTTGTCATTGACCAGATTCTGGTCAACAATGGCAAGTTCTTATTCTGCTTTAGCAAAGAAATGTGTACGGAACCTCCTGATGTTTCTCTCTACATACCGCTGTGAGCAGGGATTCTCAGCACTGTGCTTGATTAAAGACAAGTTACGTTCTCGTGAAGTCTTGCAGTCAAAGACGACGTAAGAGTGGCTCTTTCAAGGACTGTGCCGAGGATTGACTTATTGGTAGCAAAGAAACAGGCCCAAACATCTCACTGAATTTGTCTATACTTGTATTTTAATGCAGTCACACACACTGACTTCCCTGTGAGTAACTAACTAGTTACTAATAACTAGTTGCGAGGCTTAACAATCAGCATTAGTTCGCAGTCAGTGGAACAGTGTCTTCTTAATACTATTTTGTTATTTTTTTCATGCTACTGACGCTAGTTACGCACACAGTAATTTCCCCATGAGTAACTAGTTATAAGTTTATATAGCACCACTACCTCATAGTCACAGTTGTTGGAAAAATGCGTTTGATTTAGTTCTGTTTTATTATTTTTATATGCAATTCACAAACACAGTGACTTACCTATCACTGTTACTAGTTACAAGTTGCAACTAGCTGCAAGCAGCACTAATTCACTGCTACAATGATCAAAAACTGTCGAATTTAGTTCTGTTTTAGTAAATGTATTGCATGCTAGCAGCCAGTCACATAATGTTTCCCTGTGAAGTACTAGTTCCTATCAACAGTACCTCATAGTGGCATGCTCTCATTAATTGAAAATTTTGTCTGCTCCACATATATAACACAATTTAATTTTAATAAACTAAGTAATAAACCATGCATTTCTTTTTACCCTCCCTGGTGCTGCATTGTAGGAAGGGGTACGTGACCAATACTGAAAGACTTCAAGGAGTACATAAGATTAAAAAGGCTGAGAACCCTGTCCTTACGGGAATGCATACATACATACATGCATACATACAGAAATACACAAACACACACACACACACACACACACATATATATATATATATATATATATATATATATATATATATATATATATATATATATATATATATATATATATATATATATATATATATATATACTCACAAATATTAATCACACAAATTTCGTATAATGTACAATTCACTATACCACAAGAATAACTCACACACAAGGGGAATTATAAATGATAAGTGCTTCGTCACCACTTGGATCCAAACCAATGCCTAGATGGGAAACAACGAAAGTACAGTGACTATGACAACTGAGCCATCAGTTTCATGTTTGTGAATATATAAAATGCCCTGGTGGATGAAAAAATGCGCGCATACACACACAAACATATTATATATATATATATATATATATATATATATATATATATATATATATATATATATATATATATATATATATATATATATATATATATATATTGTATATCCATAAACTGTGTGTGGGGAGAGAGAGAAAGAAGGGGACGGGAACTACGTTAAGATGTAAAGAAAACCAAAATACCACTATACAACAAAGAATTAAAGACCGTCAAGGTCTTTTTACACCCGTCAATAATGTAACCTTGCTAAACCATGTAGATAGAAGACATTATAAAACAGGCAACTGTTTACCATACGGTTAGCGGAAAACATTTAGAAATAAATTGCCGGTAAATGACAAATAATAAAAAAAAAAAAATACCGATAATGACCAAGTACTTTGAAAGGTGTATGAAGAAAACATTACCAACAAAGAGACAAGTAGAATTAAGCAAATATTACTAATGAAGAAACAAGGTTACAAATAAATGTCATGTGGCTTGAAACATATTTTCTGAAAATGTTGAACTGGCAAGAACCACGGTTACTAACAAAACTAAAGTAGTAGGAAACAAGAGCTACCAGTAATGTCAAGTGTTTACTATCAATATTGCTAACATAGGTCAACCAATTAAGATTATTGTTCAAGCAAAAACTGAGGGAGTTAAAACAAGGTGTCTTACAGTGGTTTGTGTCTTTTAGTAATAAAGGCCAAAGTTAACCATATTAACGATATTGTATGAAGAAAAAGTTTCCAATAATATTCAAGCGACTTAGAGTAAGATGAACAATAAAAATTAAATGATTAAGGACAAAAATACACAAATATTAAGCAAGTAAAAGGGTTACCAGTAAAGATCAAGTTTACAAAAAAACTGTTTCAAATTTAAAACAAGTTGGAAAGAATCACGTCAGCAATAAAGGCAAAAGTGTGAAAACAAGTTACCATTAAAGGTCTACTGAGCAGGAACGAGAATACCAACTAATGCCAAGTGGCTAAGAACGAGACTGGTACATAAACTAAAGGGCTTGGTAATTAAGGTGACGTCCCTAAGAACAAAGACATAAAATGTCACGTGTTAAAGATTAAACTTGCCAAGAAAGACATTAAAATTGAGGATATCCGTGAATGCAAAAATTAACTAAAAAGAAGGCCTAAATATAATGTTTGTACTTGTAGTGCCTCCACTTTATTCTAGTCACGTTTTCAAGCTGAAATAAAATTTATAAAGTAACCTTTGCATTGGCCTTAATGAAATCTTTGCATTGGCCTTAGAGAAATCTTTGCATTGGCCTTAGTGAAATCTCTGCATTGGCCTTAGTGAAATCTTTGCATTGGGCTTAGTGAAATCTTTGCATTGGCCTTAGTGAAATCTTTGCATTGGGCTTAGTGAAATCTTTGCATTGGCCTTAGTGAAATCTTTGCATTGGGCTTAGTGAAATCTTTGCATTGGGCTTAGTGAAAACTTTGCATTAGCCTTAGTGAAATCTTTGCATTGGGCTTAGTGAAATCTTTGCATTGGGCTTATTGAAATCTTTGCATTGGGCTTATTGAAATCTTTGCACTGGCCTTAGTGAAATCTTTGCATTGGCCTTAGTGAAATCTTTGCATTGGCCTTAGTGAAATCTTTGCATTGGGCTTGGTGAAATCTTTCCATTGGCCATAGTGAGTGAAATCTTTGCATTGGCCTTGGTGAAATCTTTGCATTGGCCTTAGTGAAATCTTTGCATTGGGCTTAGTGAAATCTTTGCATTGGGCTTAGTGAAAACTTTGCATTAGCCTTAGTGAAATCTTTGCATTGGGCTTAGTGAAATCTTTGCATTGGGCTTAGTGAAATCTTTTGCATTGGCATTAGTGAAATCCTTGGGCTCAGTGAAATTGCATTGGCCTTAGTGAAATTAGCACTGGGCTTAGTGAAATCTTTGCATTGGCCTTAGTGAAATCTTTGCATTGGCCTTATTGAAATCTTTGCATTGGCCTTAGTGAAATCATTGGCCTTAGTGAAATCTTTTGCATTGGGCTTAGTGAAATCTTTGCATTGGCCTTAGTGAAATCTTTGCATTGGGCTTAGTGAAATCTTGCTTTGGGCTTAGTGAAATTTTGCATTAGCCTTAGTGAAATCTTTGCATTGGGCTTAGTGAAATCTTTGCATTGGCCTTAGTGAAATCTCTGCATTCGGCTTATTGAAATCTTTGCATTGGCCTTAGTGGAATCTTTGCATTGGGCTTAGTGAAATCTTTGCATTGGCCTTAGTGAAATCTTTGCATTGGGCTTAGTGAAATCTTTGCATTAGCCTTAGTGAAATCTTTGCATTGGCCTTAGTGAAATCTTTGCATTGGGCTTAGTGAAATCTTTGCATTGGCTTTAGTGAAATCTCTGCATTGGCCTTAGTGAAATCTTTGCATTGGGCTTAGTGAAATCTTTGCATTGGCCTTGGTGAAATCTTTGCATTGGGCTTGGTGAAATCTTTGCATTGGCCTTAGTGAAATCTCTGCATTGGCCTTGGTGAAATCTTTGCATTGGGCTTAGTGAAATCTAACGGAATATCGCACTTTAAGAGATACATTTCAGTTCCATCAACTCTATTATACACTTGTGACTGACTTTTCTTGGCGAAAATTAATACTGTATATTTTCAAGAAGAGGTAGAAGATCTAGTCACTCCTCTGTTATAACATCCGGTTTTGGGTAATATACGTCACTATCTGCACAAATAACCTTCAAACTCAAAATAGAAAGCCTATACGAAAAAGAGTGGTATATACAAAAAATCACAACGCAATAAACATGATCTAAAGAGGAAGAAAAAATAAAAAATAGAACTTAAATATAACTACAGATACATACATCTTGTATACATGAAATGAAGATCATTACTTCAATAAAAAAAAAAATAAAATATAGACAAGACAATGTATATTAAATCATCGTTAACAAATGTCATACAAGTAAAAATCCCGACAGTCAAATACGCCACACAGAAATAATTTCCCGTCATCGAGCATACTTGAAAATCAGCAGATACTTCCTCGAGAACTTTCAACTCTTCAATGCTATTTTATGTTTTGCCTCGACAATTAACTTGGAGAAGCCACTCATTTTGTCTCTCCTTCTCAAGCAATATAAACACCCTCACAAGCAATTACGTCGCACCATTACCATTAAATAATCATGCGAAGCGACGCCTATAAACCTAGATACCAGGTCCCTTGATACCGCGACAGTTAGCAATTAAATAATATACAGAGAAAGAGCAAAAGTTGTGACAAGAAAAAGTTATTGGTTCCAAAATGAAAAACAAATCCACATTTTTTCTCTCTTTCTCTTTCCAGATATTTTGCCCATTCCCACCCACAAGTCGTGTCACTCACACATTGTTAAATAATGAAAGAATCAGTTACTGAGGCGAAGGCTGGATATAAATTCTCCCCATTTTTGAGGGAAATAAGATAGTGTGTACTTCCACACCCCTGATCGCCGTGGCATGACATAGGGGTCAGCATTAGGTCAGCATCAGAGGTCTAAAGGTGTCCACCAGGGAATTTTTCTTTCTCTCCTTCTCATTTCCAAACGTCGGTGGTTAGGGAAGAAATGAAAATGCGGAGGATGTAATGGGAAATTTCATGCCTCATTTCATCCAGAACTTTGAGGATATTTGAGTATCTGCCGAAGTGCACACGTAAGCAAGCAACAACATAGTTTTCATTTTTATTAAATTAAATTTATTTCTACCCTACAATTGCGGAAAATTGCCAGCCGCTATGAAAGAGAAATTGTTCATTTTGGAAATGAAATAGATATGTACATTTCCAAGAGTAAGGCTACCTAGCAAATTTTCTTGGAGTATAATCTGCCATGAAATCTAAAAATCAAAATATGCATTATTTTTAATTCCCGTGACTTTCAAGTCTCTTGCCCCCTTCCCCTTCCCCTTCCCCCTCCCTAACTAAGAGAACGCGTTTTATAACACTTAATTTCATACATACACCTACAACCAAAGCAGAGATCTTGGCAGGAAAATGAAGAGTATTAATAAGTACCTCATTAATATTCGAGGGGAAGAAAAGCTATGATAAAACAGTATTGATACTTAACACCTTCTTCATTTACTTAAAACACCTGCCCTGGCCTTTATCAGCTAAACCAAGAAATGAGCCCCTGTATCGAAAACTTCTCAATACCTACTGACTTAAACACTTTAACAAATACACCAATGCAAAGTGACCGGTTCCGCTCTTGAGCTTCTCGGATCCACGAGGAGGTTACTGAGGGTCAGAATCGACTCTCATCGGGGATTAAGTTTCCGTACTGGCTGTAGGCTCTCCAATATCGAACATTCAAGCATAAGAAACCATTCAAAAAATTGTAAAACATATATTGAAAGAAATGATTTCTGTATCATAGACCAAACAAGTAGTGCATGCGAACTTCCTATCCTGGAATCATTATTTATTAAATAAACAACTGGTTCCCCAGTTAAATACCCAGACCTCCTCCACTCAACTCTACCTGAGTTAACTTTTTATTTATGCATTCTGTTTTCTGCCTTCTTGGTATAAGGTTAGTTAGCGGTCTTTGATTTTGCTTTTATGTCTTTTTTGCTTTTTTCCGTTTTTTTAATCTTGTATTCTAACTGTGCTGTATTTTATGAATTTTATTGATTTTTAGAGCAATTTTTAAAGTAATTTTATTCATTATTTAACAGATTCCCTGATGATGTAATAAAGTTATTACGAAACGTTGGAAATAAAGAATTATGCTGAAATTAGTACGTTTCCATGGTCCACCTTCGCGCTGATGTGTCCCATTGGCCGTCGCCTACTTCTGTTTATATATATATATATATATATATATATATATATATATATATATATATATATATATATATATATATATATATATATATATATATATATATGTATATATAGATTGATATAGTCAGTATCTTTCAAGACAGCGCTCACAACAGTTTGAACATATTGTAGTCAGGACATATTATTCAAGAGTACACTCAACTCATAGCAGGGTAAATTCATAGGCACGGACACAGGTAGTGATGTTGTTCTAGAAATGCATCTGAATGACTAGTGTTTTATACCTCGGTAGTTCTATCTATAAAAGGATTAAGTAAGAAACTAAGCACTTTTGATATGATCTGACTAGTGTATTATTGAAACGTCTAGGGGGATCAGATTTTTGTTGATTATGAAAATACAGTGTTACAAGATACACAATAATAATGTCATTGATAATGCAAGCTAGAAAGATGTGAACAAGGCCATGAGAGAGAGAGAGAGAGAGAGAGAGAGAGAGAGAGAGAGAGAGAGAGAGAGAGAGAGAGAGAGAGAGAGAGAGAGAGAATATGACCCTCAAGTTATACGCACCTGATCTGTATTAATATGAAACCGAAAACAATACTAACTTTGCGAATGACAATGGTAATACCTGATTTTCATTATGACTAAAGTAAGAAGAATTTCAAGGCAACGCTCTTATATTTTTCTGTGGAATATATTTAAAATAGTCCAATACACAAGATAATATCCAAAATAATTTTTCACTTAATGAGAAGGTGATAGCGGCTGATTCAAGGCCAGAGAAAATGGGAAAACAGAAGAAAAAAATTCAAATTATGGAACAGACCCATCGGTTCTTACGTACGTTTGCTCAGGATTTCTCTCTGTTTTCTAATATCGTTCAGTGCGTTTATTTTTTCTTTCATTCCAAATTTTGTTGGAACAGTTTAAATTTGATATGTTTTTATTCCCATTGCTGTCATCATTTATATTATCCCAATCCCTATTGTTTTAATCGTTAGCAGTACAATCAGCATTATTGTTAATACCAATTTTGGAATTACCAATTCCAGCATATTTGTTGTCGTCATCGAAATGCTCACCATAATTATTATTATTATTATTATTATTATTATTATTATTATTATTATTATTATTATTATTATTATTATTATTATTATTAAAAAAATACTCATAGTAACATGAGTCTATGAGTCTTGAAATGGAGCAACAAACCCACAGTTATGTATGGGTTGAAAAAGAGAAACGAACAGATTCCCGAAAGCTCTCTGTACAGGTAAATTTTTAAATATATTTGTAACCATAAATAACTGTGGATTTGTTTCTCAATTATTATTATTATTATTATTATTATTATTATTATTATTATTATTATTATTATTAATCACATACATAACATCAACTTTCTTCAGGTGCACATCAATAACACAGCAATGCTGACGACGACCTCACACCCATTCTCCCTCCCTCACCTTGACGATCACATCATAAATAAGAATCCCTTAGAACATGTCTGAAATCAAGAGCCCGGTGAAAGTTTCAGAAACTGCCGTATAACGACTTCCAGTACGTGAACGTAGCGTTAATTCCCCCTTCGGAAAGGGCAAGGAAACGCAGCAGGCGATGGAGTCGCAACCATCATCACACGGCTTGCTGCAATTACACGAAGCCCGGTAATTACCTCCCGTTAATGTCCACAAAGCGAGACAACAGACTCGCTGGAAAATGACAATGGTTGATTATGTGTCGATACATAAAGAGACAATGGATGTATATCTCTTATCATGGTACATTAAATGTTTCACCACATTCATACACTCCCACGTCTCTTTCGTCAGCTACCACACGAGAGACCATGTTAGTTTTTGAATACTGAAATTATTGCAAAATTTTAATTAGTATGCATGTTATAAGCACTAAACTGATTCGCTTCTATGTAGGCCTATTTTCCTTTGTATTGCACGTCTTGCTGTCATTCGACAAACCGTCATAGAAAAAATGAAAGTTTCACCTCTTGACACAGCCAATATTTAGGATGAGAAAATGAATATTTACATAAAAAGAAATGATTAGTTATCTGACTGACCATACTTAAAAGAAGCATATAAGTGACTCCGTCAAGGATTAGGACATCATCTGTCCAGTATGAAAAGCAAACATCTCGCTCTATCTGGATTGTTCACAAAAAGATCTTACTCAGATAGATATGTCTATGGCCTAAAATGAATGATCATTTTGAGGGTTATCATTCCCCGTGACTTTGCAAATATCATATCCAAATTTTCTCGAGGGGTTTTCCTCACCAGCTTCTCCCACATTACAAAGGACTTATCTGATTTAGTTAGAACGCTGACCTTTCTTTAAAAAGTTTTTGTTGGCCCTCCTTTTCACACACACAAATGAAAATTCCTTTGCTCTGCGGGCTTAATTTGCTGGTTGGACCCAGCTCTCTCTCTCTCTCTCTCTCTCTCTCTCTCTCTCTCTCTCTCTCTCTCTCTTTCCAGGTAAATACTACACTACATGCAGCACAATTATTATTTGTTGTTCATTTTCGATCTGATCTCAAGGTACCTGTCTTATAACATACTCCGTTATATACTCCGTTCTCTAAACAGCAATTAGTGTGGATTTCATGAATTTATCTTTAAACCTGAAATTCCTCGAATCCTCTCATCTGTTTACAAATCGCATATCTCCCATTAAAGAAGTGAGCTTGCTGACAGTTAGAGGGAAACTCTAAAAGTTTACTTCTTCAAGTCCTTCATTATCTTTTAGCTTCAGTTCCAATTGAACAAAACCATTGTTACACTAAGGTACTCCACTTTATCTGTTAAATATATGCATGTTGTTTATTCGTTCAAAATAACAGTCTTAGACCTTTTCCTCAATGACAAACTAGTATAAAAAGTTACGAATTCAAAGGATTTTGAATCGCAATTCACATTTCTTTACAATTTTCCATAAATAAAAAATGACGATTGGGGAACATAATAATTTAAATCCTTCATACTAACCACCGTCATCATTTTCATCATTATCATGATTATCGAAATTATTCCTATCGTCATTACCTTATTATCCAAGAAAATTCTAAAAACACTAAAGAATCATACAAGGTTGCGAAGTGAAAGGCAAAATAACAGATACAAAAAATATGAAAGGGAAAATGTAAAAAGCAAGGAGAAAAAAATGTTATTAAGATAAAATAGTAGCTTCCCTGTTTAAGTAAATGTTACAAATTTAAACAAACAAAAAAATTTAACTGGAAAGAACTCATTGTAACATGGACACTACTTTCTAAACTCACTTTAGCCTTTTCTAGAGCTAAGGTTTTTTTTATTTTTCAGGTAGACTGAATAACATGATTCAAGCAGTTACCAAAAGCTTGCGCTCAGATCTAATCATTCTTATGCTCAAGAAAAGTTTTATTATACTGTAACCAGTTCCAGAAAGAATGAATAAACATTTATCGCACAAGGAGCAGTTAGTTAGGCTACCGTAGCAGTGGTTTTCAACCTTTTTGTGCCCATGGCCCACTGCTCATCAGAATTGTGTAAAGATGATAATAGAATTATCATAAAGCATTTTCAGGACACTTTATTGGTTTTACATTTTCATTTGTGGAATTATTTTTCAGAACACTTTATTAGTTATGCATTTTCATTTATGAAAGAAAGCACTGGCCTGCATTTACTGTAAATAAATCATGTGCATTGTAATCAAAACTCAAATTACACTTTTTCACTTATGAAATTAAGCACTGGCCCGCATTTACAGTAAATAAATTTTGTGCATTGTAATCAAAACTCAAATTATACTTTTCACTTATGAAAGAAAGTACTGGCCTGCATTTACTCTAAATGATTTTTCATTTTTTAAAGATGTCCTTGGCACAGCCCCCCTCAGAACTGCCCATGGCCCACCACTGGGCCGCTACACCGATTACCACTACCTGTTAAGCCCAACGAGAACAATACCTGGCTCCCCGAAAGGTATCATGCATTCATAACCTAAGATGATTATGGTGCACTGAATTCAGTCATACAAATACACTTAATGGCAAAAAATAGGAAAATACTTCCCTACTTATAATTTTCTCTTTAAACGACATACTTTTTTTTCTTAAAAAGTCAGGTTGCTTGAATGCAAGTGCGAAGAATAACACTAATGACGAAAATACGGGAGAATACATGAGAGAAAACTGCATTTGATAAGAAAACATAAATAATGCACGGCTAAGAACAGTTCTCAAAATAAAATTTTCAACAAAACAATAAAAGGTACTCTAACCTCAGTCTGGTTTCAGTGTCAACAAACAATGAGCAAGTAAAAAACGCGCCGAAGTTTCTTCGGCGCAATAGAGTTTTCTGTACAGCCGCTAAAGCGTATAATCAAGGCCACCGAAAATAGATCTATCTTTCGGTGGTCTCGGTATAATGCTGTATGAGCCGCGGCCCATGAAACTTTAACCACGACCCGCTGGTGGCCTATCCTATATCGTTGCCAGAAGCACGATTATGGCTAACTTTAACCTTAAATAAAATAAAAACTACCGAGGCTACAGGGGTGTAATTTGGTATGTTTTATGACTGGAGGGTGGATGATCAACACACCAATTTGCAGCCCTCTGGCCTCAGTAGTTTTTAAGATTTGAGGGCGGACAGAAAAAGTGAGGACAGAAAAAAGTGCGGACGGGCAGACAAAACCAGGAAAATAGTTTTCTTTTACAGAAAACTAAAACTTACACACGACGGTTACCGGGAAAATTGTATTAAACTATATTAAGCTTTCATGAAGCTATGTATTAATGAAAAATGCTGCTTTTTTATAACTAAACTCATTTTCACTCTTCAATTATGAATAGGAAATTGGCCATCACTGCATTGACTTTTATTTCTCTGACTGTTCCAAAAACGTAGCTGAGGGATTTGTCTTCTGTTGACTCCAATGGCCGATGAGTTCTCAGTATCTCTTTTTTTACCTCGAACTTTTCTTCTTTCTGTCCCCCCACAGGATCTATAACTTCCTCTTCAACTAAAAAGACCTCTCCTGTGGCTCTCATCACTCAAATAATTTTCCCTTCCTATGCTCCCAGCAATCCTACTCTGCTTTCCTGCCATCATATTCTTTGGTCTGGGTCTTCTTCTTACACGATTCCCAATGAAATCTGTGGCTGAATTGGCGCCTGAACTTTACTGCTGTATTTTATCAGCTAATTCTTGGCAACTGTCATCAGTTCAGTCCGTCCTAGTAAAGCGTACGGGTCTAATTCTACTTCCCCGTACTTAACTTCTCTATCATTAGGGTATTCATAAACTATATCTCTGTTGATCAAACACCTTGAAGTCAACTTATTTCTTTTAATTAATCTTTACATCCACAACGCTAGATCAACAGGGGCACTGCAGTCCTATCTTACTGGATTGGACCGCGTACTTAGATTTTTCACATTCATTTGCAGTATGTCATAGTATCTCTTGGGCTTTTCCAGATTCTGGTATGAGGCTTTGCTGGCAGAACTTCCTGCCTATATGATCTTGAGACATTATCCGAATGGAGATTCAAAAACAGACAGGTATAGTGCTTCAGAGCCAGTTTCTATCTTTACCATTTAATGAAAATGTCATTCCACCTCTCATTTCAATCAACGACTTGGGTGATTAGGTTTCTTCACTCTAGTTTTGGACATACCAAATATTAAAAATGAAAAATGATACCGACTAGACGAAGCTCAGTGCTCTGTGTTTTCTGACTGTTTGGAATAATTCTTTGCTACTTATGCAGTTTCATATTTTGCGCGTCTTCCTCATAAAGGTTAGGTGTTTGATAGACGTCTCAACTTTATCTCGTCAACAGATCCTTTTCCTCTCCTCGGTGAGGTGGCCTCACTGCTCCTTTTAAACAGATTTTACAGAGCACAAACACAAGATATAATAAACGAGGAGCCGTTGCAAGGAAAACCGTAAGCCTAAACCACTGTTTTGTTGAGCAAAGGAAGTAGGCCTATTCCTCCTCCTCCTTCTCCTCTTAAGCCGTCTCACCGGCCAGAACCAATAATTTCCTATGAAGTGACTATTCACTTTCCTCTCCCGTCAGACTTTCGAATACACTCCTTGCTTCCGTTTTCCCTAGCATAATTTTCTATTCATCTATCGCCTTTTCTGTGATTTTTTATCACATTATTAAAGTCCTTCTTTTTCTTGCTTTTATGAGACTTCATGCAGGTAATGCACATTTAGTTTAGCCAACCGGCCGGTGATCTTAAAAATATGTGCTTTGTCAAATGTTCTATTTCCTTACTTTTAGAGAGAGAGAGAGAGAGAGAGAGAGAGAGAGAGAGAGAGAGAGAGAGAGAGAGAGAGAGAGAGAGAGAGAATGTTCATGAGTAACTCACAATATATCAAACATTACTATATTAATGAGTAACTCACAATATATCAAACATTTCTATATCTTTATTTAGTCTTGCAATATATATACAGTATGTTCATATACAGTATACACACACACACACAGATATGTGCGTTTGTGTGTGTGTGTGTGTGTGTGTGTGTGTGTGTGTGTGTGATACTTGTTCACGAATTTATTTGTGGGAACGACCGCACCGACAGTATGCAAGCGTGCATGCGACCATTTGCAACATTTTCCTACCTATCCACTCCCATTAAGTAAACAATAACCACGGTATATAAACATGCACTCATTTCCTACTGACCTCAGTATCTTACTAAGCAAAAAAGAATGGGTGATTTTGCGGCCGACATAATTACACAGCATTGTTGAACTAAAATAAGGAAACTGGAAATGTTCAATTGACAGTGCTCAATGGTTTTGCGGTTTATGACGATGTGATGGTGAAACAGCGAACAAAATCAAATTAATTTAAACACCAGTCAATAATTCCTGGGAAAACTTTCCACTTCGAAACTTTCGACAGACGAAGGCCTCCTTGCGCGGTACCTGCAATGAATGAATGAATGGTTGTTTTCCTCGACATTTCTAACTTAAATATAGACTAATAAATTATGGAAGAAAAGATTGTAAGCTTTATCATAATGCCAATAATCTTTTCTTCCAATGTTTTCTATTTCAGCCATCTAAACTGAACGAAAGGGACGATTAATATCATCTTGATTTTATCTGAGATTAATCCGCCTTCAAAAACATTTCTTCTAAAATAAGTAATATTTTCAACACAAATAAAATAGTGGGACTATTTTTCTTTACTACATTATTTTTCAATAACAAAAAAGTATATACAATGTAAAAAAAAATCCAGAATTTCCGGCATTTTGTCACAAAGCAATGTCTTAATAAGTAACAGGGAAGCGAACGCTTATGAGCCAACGCATTTCAAAAGAAACACCTTTTCCCAAAATGAAAATTTAAGAAAAAAAAAATTACTGAATAAAACCGTCATGAGAAAAATAAAAATAAAAAACGGTTCCGTTTCGGCTAGGAGAATCGAGAAAACCAGAAAGCCATTACCTTCGAATTACACGTAGCTGCTCCATATTGCCACGGGCGTGAACTATACATCGAGGCTAACTCGCCGGAGACACGTAGCCGCTGATTGCGTTCATACTCGGGCTTTCAATTGAGCAGTTCAACCATGTCTTTCCGTAACCTTTGGCGCCTATAAAGAAAAACAACAGGAAAAAAAAGGCACCCAAACATTCCTTTTCAGGTTACCTCCAGGAAAGATCAGTGATATCCTGGCAAGAACAGCTCTGCTTGGATTCTTTCTCTCTCTCTCTCTCTCTCTCTCTCTCTCTCTCTCTCTCTCTCTCTCTCTCTCTCTCTCTCTCTCTCTCTCTCTCTATATATATATATATATATATATATATATATATATATATATATATATATATATATATATATATATGAATAAATGTATATATATATGTGTGTGTATTTACATATATTTATGTTTATTTTTATTTTAATGTGTGTATGTATGTATGTATGTATATGTATGTGTGTGTGTGTGTGTACTAGTGGTCCAGTTGTTATGACCATATCCTCAACAGCAAGGGAGCTAAGGTTTAATGCCCGAACGAGCCAGAACTCTTTATCTCTGTTAACTTAAACAGACAACTCTCTACCTGAAGTTAGTCAACTGTGGTGTTTAGCAACCCAAGTAGATAAGTATACAGGACTAGTAACCTCATCTCCAGATTTACTGTAAATTGGAATTCTAGCACCTTCAATGGGGAAAATCATATATATATACATATATATACATATATATTTATATATATATATATATATATATATATATATATATATATATATATATATATATATATATATATATATATATATATATATATATATATATTTGAATGGAGTAGTGAATTATGAAACTTGTGGTTAATCAAGGTTCGTGGGTCATGGAATGGGTGGGGACGGGCATGGACCTAATAACGTCTTTACAAAATGTTTCCAAAGGGCTTGAAGGCCAACTTGTCTTGATGCTAAGGAGAGAAGGATTATTTTCAGAAATTTATACTATATACTGTATGTACACACACACACCCACACACATACATATATATATATATATATATATATATATATATATATATATATATATATATATATATATATATATATATATATATATATATATATATATAATGTATATATATATATATATATATATATATTTATATATATATATATATATATATATATATATATATATATATATATATATATATATATATATATATATATATATATATATATATATATATTTATATATATATATATATATATATATATATTAAATATAATATATATATATATATATATATATATATATAATATATATATATATATATATATATATATATATATATATATATATATATATAATATATATATATATATATATATATATATATATATAAAATGAACAGATGAATAAAAAATTAAGGGACTAATGGAGACTCTAAAAGTGGAAAAGTCCATCAATATTTAGTGAGAGCAAAACAATCAATCGGTCACCTTGCCTCATGTCTGGAAAGCAATCAGGAAATTTTCAATTCAAATCCACCTGAAACAACAGCAGGTTTTTTACTTATCACCTGTCAGCTGTGGTCGGTAATTGTTAAAATGACTTCTCAAAAATGGACCTATGTCATGAAACCACTTCAATATGTTTCAGTAATGTTCGGACATTGTTCGACTACTTACATTCAGGAAATTCATTTTCAGGTGTCCTTCAGTGGAAATATTGCTTATTGTCGTTATTACTATTTCATGGTTTGAAAAAGCATCCAAGTCCTCATAAAGTATACAGACCCAAGGATATGGGTTCGTGTATCAAACTTAGTATCACGATTCCGTAAAACAGGGGAGAAGTTCAGTCTGATGGGAATGCTGGAGGATTAGGTGGGAAGTGAAGCAGACAGAAGCTACTGAAAGAGTAACAATAAGGTAAAATCGAAGCACGAAGAATATTCGCAATTCTGGAAATTTCCAACTCTGGACGATGCACCTGAACCATTAATATACTGACTGAAATACTGAAAATACTTCTAGACATAAATACACTGAAGCTCAATCATTTTTCCACTGCATGCCAAGCAGAGATTGATTTCCATGTTTATGAATATATAATTCAATCCGATAGCTTTTGTTTCCAAAAAAATATATATATATTAACGAAAAATTTTAGATTACCATACAACTTTATAACGAGAAATTTGGATGAAAACCAAGTTATCAATTTGATCAACTCAATGTCTAATAAAAATGAAAAATAATTAAAAGGAAAGAATAAAAAAAACAGGCATTACCTATTGATGACACTCGCCAGTACTGATACAAGAAATCAAACAAATGATAAAAGGACAAGAAAAAAAAAAGAACGATTTGAGGAAAGATAAGGAGACGGGAAAAACTCTGCGGACTGGACAATGTCTCTTTAACAAACGGCCATTCTGATCCTAAATATATTTTATGGTATTGTAAGGACATTACAGGACCGAGGATAGCCTTCAGATTATGGCCCCCGAGCAGTTTTATGTACGCCCCTGATTTACGGTGACCCTAAGGCCTCTCGCGACCCCTAACCCCGGCCCTGTCCTTACTCGTCTCGATAAGATACACACTGCAATAGAGGCAAAGTGTCTTTCAAAAAATAGTGCAAATAAATCAGTTTGGTACTTAGGTAGGTGTGTGCGTGTGTGTGTGTGTGTGTGTTTGTATGTATATATGTGTGCATGTATGTATTCAACACTCAGAACCGCATATATATATATACTGTATATATATACAGTATATATACATATATACAGTATATATGCGTGTATATATATATAGAATATATATGTATATGCATACATATAAATGCAATATACACATATATATACATGCGTATATGTGGGTGTCTGTATATTTATCATACTTGACGACTTCTCAAGAAATGCCGATACCAATAAGCTTTTTCTCAATAATGATTGTTAAAATTTTCCTTTACTTAGTTGAAAGATACTGTCTTATAACGTCAAAAGAAATCATAGACAAAGTTATCTAAAACATTTTCGGCACATGATTCGATCTAAATAAAAAAAAAAAAGGACGGGGGTTTGGGGGGGCGGTGGGAGGACTGGGTTGCTGAACAAGGAAATGCGTTTTGTAACGGTCAGATTCAAATAGTCCAATCAAAAGGCAGCACGTAGGCGGCCTTATCCAATCACTGTTCGCCAGCAAAGCAGCGCAACATATCCGTTGGCTTGTTGGCTGAGAGTAACTTCATGGTAGGTGGGAGGGGAAGGTTGGGGGGGTAGGATGGTCGTCTTCAAGTAGGGAAAATTCATCATTACCATTCGGAGGTTTACCCCCATTTATTAAAGAAACCTCTATGACTCTCTAAGGTTCTCATACGTCACTAACACTGATAAATGTGAGCCGACCACTGGGCGAGAGGGTTCTTATAATATATATATAAGACTCCAAGTATTTCTCTCATCTGCACAAAGAAAAAGACAAGAGGGTCTCGCCAGTCGTAAATCTAAAAGGAGAGGCCTTCTTGAGATTAGCTTACTTAATCATCTGAATTATGTCGAAGAAATGCGATGAAGTTTATGATGTTCTTTCTTCCAAATATAAGTTTTAAAAAAGTATTGTATCTGAACAAACAAAATTTTGATTTTTTTATCATCGTTAAAAACCATATCTCTTCTTGAAATTTAATTAATTACATCGTAACAATATTAATAATTCCCGTTTTGTTTTGGAATTTACAATATCGTTAACCCTCTTTTCTGTAATTTTTCCTTTCTCTCTGACCATACGTGTATCTACCTATTGTTCTACGCCCTTCCTTCAAAGAAAATGAGTCTTCCAAATTTCTCTTATTAACCTTAATATTCGTAAAACCTCTGAAGGTGACCTTGGCAGAATTTGTAATTGTTAGTAATTGCGTAATGCGGGCAATGCGTTTTCGAAAAGCGAGATAATTAACCCTTATGATTAATTTATGACGTTCTCAATAGCTCCCAACTAATGCAATTGATGTAATTGCCCTAGCTCGATGCGTAATTAGGTTTAAACAATTATGTTTTTTTTTATAATCACTTGTTTAAAAAGATGGTCCACTAAGCCACGATAGAAATCCGTTACTATCAAGACACGAAAACAAAATGGTTGTTTCTACCATACTACTACTTCATAGCAAGGGCAACTAAATACTTTAAAGACAAAACATTTATAATATTTAAAAAAAAAAAAAGAGGTGTAAGACCGATTGTAAATATGCAAATGTTATTTGTTTTCAAAAGTGAATATGACATTGAATGATATTTTCAATAGAATACGGCAATAATATGAATGATCCCGTTCAATGGTAACAAAGTGAACTTACATATGTCCATCATGATTCTATACTTACAATAATAACAGTTGAATGTTAAGATTAAAATAATTAATTTAAAAGACAGAATAAAAATGCAGTCAGTGAATTTTCAAGTTTTGTACATCGTAATCTTAGCACATATACAAACTAAATTACTTTCCTCGGATTTTTCCTAGATAGTAACCCCCACGGGTTTTCGGGGGGTCGTTATTTAAGACTAATATTTCTTGGGGGTCATTATCTTTATGGTATTTACAGTCTTCTGTTTATGTTTTTAAAGTAAGCTCCAACGGGTTTATACTAAACACGTCGCAAAGGTGGATACATACCGGGTTAAAACCCTTGGGGGTCACTATCTAGGAAAGATCCCTTTCCTCAAAAGGAATTTCATTTTTCACAAACCTCAAACTGAAATCATCTGCTCCATAACCTAATTGCAAGATAAGCTGAATATCTTTAAAGCGTGCCTCAAGAACATGAAGGCAGAACGGAGGAGTCTGCCTATGCAGAAGAAAATTAGTATGAAATGTAAATCTTGACAGGAAATCTGAAGTTTGATGCAGTGAATAAAGGAGAGAGGAGAGAAATGGAGAGATTACAAGAGGCATAACTTCGAAAGCGCAGTACCAAGTTAGATGAAAGTCTGAGTGTAGGCTGACTAATACAACATGATCGGAAGCTCATTGATTAGAAATAAAAAAAAAAAACGAACCAAACAATCTGATCTTGAACCACTTCACGTTAATTTTGTTATATAACTTGAGAGACCCAACTCACCTAACAGATTCAAATTGTATTGGAATATCTGCAACTGTAATGGCTTCGGACAGAGGACCACCTTAGTTCAGCCATATGAAGACCTGTGTAACGTTTTTGTGCAAGTCTGAAAATGTCAAGCTTACAAGTTATATAACCTAAATTCACACTATACCTTTTGATTTTCTTTCCCTTCATTTCCTTATCACCCTTCTCTCCACTTTAACTTATAAATAATTTACTCCTTCATTGCGGATTCTTTGTGTTCAAAGTGAATTTTTCTTTCCACACTGCATAAAGTAGTATTTTAAGTACCTAATAACATATATAATTGCACAATTACAACATATCTCAAACTGCTTGCAGCTGGGTCTGCGAGTGTGCAAGGAACCTCAGGGCTTATGGAAAAACCCTTACCATGAAATGGAGAACCACACGCGCACTACCATGGCCAAGGATGCGGAAACTTTCCAATTTTACACATGTGAAAAACCACATGTATATACTTCACACGTTTCAGTTAGTCTTTAATCCACCTATAAAGTACTAACGCTGAAAACAGAGATAAGTAATGGCTTTGGAGTGAACTGTAGCCCCCACCAAGTAAAGACAAAAGAGTTAAAGAGAGAGGTAAACTGACTTAAGAAAATTTGGTTATAAAGCCAAGCACTGGGCCACTTTCACCAATTCAGAGCTTAAGAAAGTGAAAAGAGGGAGTTGGAGTAGCTGAACAGCAAGACAGAAGAAAGGAAGAGGGAATCGAGGTGAAGTAAAAGGCTAAAAAGTGGGTTCAGCGAGGTGCTGAAGGGAAGCTACAACAACCTTTAGTAAAGCTGCAGTGTACCACGTGAGGTGGACTGAAGGCATTGCCCAACAACGGGGGTTGTGGGATAAAGAAAAGTTAAATGAAGTGTGCAATGTTTGATATCTGCGGATGATACAATAACTTGATATTAGCCTATGTGTGTCTATCAGCGTTGAGTGACAATCAAAATCCTATAGAACTTCCTCTTTTAATAGTTCCTCGTTGGGCGAGTCGGTAGAGTTGTGGGCTAGTACTCGCTAGGCCCGAGTTCGAGTCTCCGGCCGGTTAATGAAGAATTAGAGGAATTTATTTCTGGTGATAGAAATCCATTTCTCGCTATAATGTGATTCGGATTCCACAGTAAGCTGTAGGTCCCGTTGCTAAGTAGCCAAATGGTTCTTAGCCACGTAAAATAAGTCTAATCCTTCGGGCCAGCCCTAGGAGAGCTGTTAATCAGCTCAGTGGTCTGGTAAAACTAAGGTATACTTAACTTTTCCTCTTTTAATGCTTGTTTTCAGAGAAACCCTAAAATGGTGTAGTATGGAATTCGAATCAATTGTGTAAACATTTGAACACGAAAGAGAGGCAGAGCGAGCGAGAGAAAGAGAGGGTAAGTTGTCTTCAGGACATTTGACGTCCACAAAAGAGGACATTAGGCGAGATATTCGACATTAGTTTGGCAATAACAGTGAACCTTAAGACGTTTTAGGTAGTAAAAGAAATCTACCCATCGATAAAGCACTCACTGCTTCTCTCTCTCTCTCTCTCTCTCTCTCTCTCTCTCTCTCTCTCTCTCTCTCTCTCTCTCTCTCTCTCTCTCTTTTACATTTAGAACTTATTAGAGTCAGCCTGTGAAAGGTGATAACAAGATAGATTCAAGAAAGTAAATCAATAAAATTGTTTAAATATGGTAACGAATTAATTATTGTGACCACAGCACTGATATTTGAGAGCCATAAAACGGATACTGTGTAACAGTAAAGTAATATATCAAAATAACTTACGATTTCTCCCAAACGTCTGGTTATTTTGAGAAGATTTACCACATAAACATCGATGAACATCATGTTTCAGCCTTGTAAATTTAACGATAAATGAAACCCATTTCCTAATGATTCATTACAAAAATTCAACTTTAAAAATCTGGAGAACACTTCCATCACAGCAATAAAAAAAAAATGTTAAATCAACACCTTTCCGATTCCTTGAAAGCAGTAGCAGTGCCTTAGAGCCAGGAGAGCAGCCTAGAAAAGCAGCATCTCCCTTTCACCCCCTTCGGGAGGTGAATCTGGGAGGAAAGGCGTCGTCTTATTCCAGTATCCGAACCAAGGCTCGGGGCCTCATTATCCGGATATTGATAAGGCTATTACAAGACCGGTTACCGGTGCCATTACACCGGACGTTATGGATGACCGGTTCGAAGACCTTTTACCTTACCCTGAGCCACCGTCCCTCACCCACAGGACACCCAAGCCAAGTATCCCCCATCCACCCCCCATAAAGATCCATCTGGGTGATTGCAGGCAATTGGGGTTCCTTTGGATACAATACCCAGAGCAATATTCACAATAATTGTATCGAACGCTGAGGACTTTTTAGTCATTATTCTCACAGATATTAAGATTATCATTGTTTTTGTTGTTGTTTTTGCTTTTATTTCAATATAACATTTGTCGTCACCTTTAACACACCTGCCACTATTGCTGGTACTACTTGTATCCATAAGAATCAGTGATATTAACATTATCATAATAACTCCAATATTCTTTCCAGATTTTCAAAAAATTACGTCAACAACTTCGAGTACAACGCTCCAAATGAGTCGGAACGAGGGTGCTAGCGACATCTATGTCACTGCAACAATCCAGCATCAAAGTTAACAAGTAAACGAGGAAAAATTTTTATTCTCTCTACCAGAAACTGAAGAGTGAATCGCTTCTAAATACTGATACACGTCGAATTGAGTTCTAGCACACCTAGGCCACAGACTTTCAGTTGTGATGATTATAATTATCATTACAGAAAATGTTTAAATGATAAATGCCAAAACCTGAACAAAATTCTCTGTTAAGTATCCTCTCTTCTTTCTCACTCATTCAAAGTGTACAGTATGTGAGAACTAACATAGGAAGTAAGTACGGCGCTGTTCAATTTGCTCCTGGAAGTCCAGGTTCTTCTCCTGTGACTACCATTATTATAATTATTGACAGAAGTCTGACGTTTTCAAGAGTAAAATATAGTAAGTGAACATTCTAAATTACTCCTACTGATATTATAAACACAAAGACTATAAAAACATTTCAAAGACTAGGGTAAATACTATCATTACCTTGATGCCCATTTGTTGGTATGGTTAATCTCCCAATATTTTCGTTATCCATTCCATTCTAACATAAATAAACAAATAAACATATAGGTTAAAAGATATATACATATACATATACATATACATATGTATAACTGAATCACGAAGATATGGAACGTGATGAATGTATAAATAAAGGCAAATTTATAATTATATATATATATATATATATATATATATATATATATATATATATATATATATATATATGTGTGTGTGTGTGTATATGTGTGTGTGTGTGTGTGTGTGTGTGTGTGTGTTTGTGAGCTAAAATAAATTAAATGGAAAATTAATAATACAAGTGAAAATAGTGATACTATGAATATCAACATAAGAATGGGGCCATGGAAAGTATCATGGTATGCTATTAGGCTGTCAATGGAACCTCTGTGCACTGCTTCGAATCCTGCCATGGAAGGTATCATAGTGTGTATGTGCTTTCTCGCTGGAATGCATGCGTAGTGGTTCGAATCCTGCTGCAGAGTGTAAAAGCTTGTTTATGCATTTCCTTCCCTGATATAGGCTGGTAGTGATATGCCTATCCGCAAGAAGCGGGAGGAAGTCGGAATGTTCAGAGATCAATGTGGTAAATATAAAATTATGCTTTGCAGGCATTACAATTTCTTCATTTGGTTTATCAATTGGACCTTAAGGTTTGCAGTGATAAGCAAATCCATAAATTGAGAATAAATTGATTAGTTAAGAGGCCGCCGTTGCTTTTACAGAAAGAAAGAAAGAAAGAAAAAATATATATATATATATATATATATATATGTGTAAATATATGTATACATATACATATATATATGCATATATATATGCTATATATATACATATATATATACATACATACATACATACATACACACACACACACATATATATATATATATATATATATATATATATATATATATATATATATATATATATATATATATATATATATATATATATATATATATATATATATAATTTAAGAAAACCACTATAATACAGCTATACTGTTCTCTCTACTTCTCTCCGTCTCTTTCTGACACATATATTTTTTTATTCCAGAATGTACCCGATCTTTTTTCTTTCGGCCCTATCCGTTAAGTTGTATTTGGGCTTAATCCTAATAATGCGTAGAGTTTAATAACTTGGGCTGTTTTGTGTCTCCCGGTTCGACAATTAGAGGAAATTGAAGTACGGTCGAATTCCATCGGGTCCCGGCCAGGAGGAGAAACTGTCCAATTTCACGTCAAATTTCTTATCAGCTTCGCGAAACCCTGGAATCTCGGTGACGTCATCGGGTGCCTTCCGCGGCTCGCGCGCGAAAACGAATGGAACGTCTCACGGTCGTTCCCTTTCATGTTAATGTGGGACGGAACGACTTTTTTTCAATGAGTTTCTCGGTTCCAATTTCGTTTTTTTCTATCTATTTCAACAGAGTGGGACTTTCACGTCACCATTTTTTCTTATTCCTTTCAAATGGACGTGTCTCTTCTTCTAGATTATTGGGTGATATTGGTTGGAACGAACGAAAGCCCAGAGAGAGAGAGAGAGAGAGAGAGAGAGAGAGAGAGAGAGAGAGAGAGAGAGAGAGAGAGAGAGAGAGAGAGAGAGAGAGAGAGAGAGAGAGCTGCAACTCTCTTCTACATGTCCTGAAAAAACTTCTAGCCCGAATTTCTGCTTTACTTTAACAAAACACAAGATGTTAAAACACTTATTCTAGTAACCATTAACACACTCTTCATGACTCTTGCATATGAACCCATCGTAACACAAAGGCTTTTAGACAGGGACTGCTGTTTTTTTCTCTGAGGACATAAATCCCATATATATATATATATATATATATATATATATATATATATATATATATATATATATATATATATATATATATATATATATATATATATATATATATATATATATATATGTATGTATATGTAAATATACATATATTATGTGTGTATATTTATTTTATGGTTGCATGTTGAAATGTATATATAAATATATATAATATGTATATATATGTATAATATATATATATATATATAATACATGTTTCCCCTTTTAAAGTTGTGGCTCTGGAGGTAATTGCTGTCCAATTTCCCTTTTTCCTCACGACTGTAACTTACCACTATCGACTGACTACCAAGTTGGTTTACTGCTTAAGTCGAAAAAAACCGCAATGGATATTTCAGCACACGTACACACACACACACACTAATATATATATATATATATATATATATATATAATATATATATATATATATATATATATATATATATATATATATATATATATATATATATATATATATATATATATATATATATATATATATATATATATATATATATATATATTTAAAGGTCTCACTGACGCAACTTTATCCCTTAGTGCAAGTTCCCCAAATGGGCTGTTTTCCTAAGCCTTAAATCTGGCACTCTGGCAACAAATCACCACTATAATCGACTAAATAACTGGTAC
This sequence comes from Macrobrachium rosenbergii, assembly GCF_040412425.1. Classification (NCBI taxonomy): domain Eukaryota; kingdom Metazoa; phylum Arthropoda; class Malacostraca; order Decapoda; family Palaemonidae; genus Macrobrachium; species Macrobrachium rosenbergii. The sequence continues at coordinate 27,355,052 of NC_089762.1, forward strand.
TGTACCAAATCAACTATTAAAATCAACAAAGGTATAATGAATTTGAATGGAACGTGCTAACTACATTCATTCCTCACCGGTAATCAAACTACAGCAAGTGATGAAAAGACCATATTTGTATAATTCTTTCTCTGATTTTTAGCCAACCCTCCTTTATGTAAGTGTAGTGTGTGGCTAATGCAACGAAAGATAAAATACTAGTAGATCTGTTTCCTTAGTTTGTGTGAAATAAGAATAAATAGGTGCAAAATGTGGAGCTACATAGGAATGTAAAAGTTAGCCTAGGTAAAAGGATCATTGTGTTTTGAGGTGGTTTGATCATTTTGAAAGAATAGATGACTACAGGATGTTGAAAATAATGTATTAATCAGAAGTCATTTTATGAGAGGAGAGCCTTAAAAAAATCGTGGATGGAAGATGTGAATGAAGTATTGCAACGAAGGGGCATTAATATCGAGAAATCGAAAGACAGCCAATTTTTGTGCTTAATTCAGCATCTGGCCAGAGGTACTTCAGAGCACTGAATAATGACCATAAGGACAAGCATGCCAAAAGGTATTCCCAGGGCTCAAAAATGTTTTTAACTTAAAATTTAATTTGGCAATGATAAGTTGGAGACCACTGCCGATATCTGCTTCTCTGTAGCTACTAACATTCATCAGCGTTCTTTTTTTCCCCTCTCGATTATCAATTATTTGATCTTTCTCGTATCTGCAACTGCAACACAAAACTAATAAACTGTACCCCATTTTCGTTTGCAGTCTGCCCTATGAGAGCTGAAAGTCAGCTCAGTGGTCTGGTTAAACTACTTTAATAATAATAATAATCTCCCAAGCATTCCTTGCCTATGACATCCTACAGACGTATGCATTCATACTGCAAACATTCTTAACATATTGTTCGGATTTTCCATTTATAACATTCGGGAGTTCTTTTTAAAATTCCTCTTTTATTTCTTGAGACAGATCATTCGTTGGTACATAATCCTCACATTGCACAGTTTTGATTTAAATCTTGCAAGCAGTAGTATACTACTCGGCTCTCCAATCAGTGAGTGCTTTTCTGCATTTGGTAATAGATCATGCCTTACCAACACTCTAACAATTCCATTCCCCCTTCCTCAGTGAATCCACGTACTCAATCCAGTCTTTTCTCATTCCTTTGTACCCTGATTCAAAAACAGCTAAAATTCCCGGTCTATATCTTATCGATTCATTGTCTTCCTCTTCTGTATAACCCAAGAATAATCCTGGTTGCCACTGCTACGCCATTATACTCAGAAGGTGGCGATAGCGCCAGCCTGGTAAGGTCTGTCGTTCCTAGTACTTGCTTAAGATGTTATGGGTTTTGATTTTATTTGTATTTAAACTTACGCTAATACTTTCTATTCTAGTAACCGTAATTTACTTCCATCCACCTTCTACAGCAAAACCCTGGTCTTGCATTCTTTACTAATACATGTATGTGTGTGTGTGTGTGTGTGTGTGTGTGTGTGTGTGTGTGTGTGTGTGAGAGAGAGAGAGAGAGAGAGAGAGAGAGAGAGAGAGAGAGAGAGAGAGAGAGAGACAGAGACTAAAAGAAAATGAGAAGTTATAATAATTACATCATGATCCATGACCCTTTTCATTTAGTATTTCTTAATGTACTAGAATGTCCCAATACTATATCTGAGTATCAGGAAATAAAAGATATTTCAGTATATTAAAAAACAAAAGGCAGCAGTTAAAACTTCCACAGATATACTTCTTAAGAGTTAAGATCATAAATGATTTTCTCTATTCTTTTACGTCTACGTAAAAACCATATCTAAAGAACTAAGTTTATTATATTCACTTCTTCCTTAATACATCAGAGCATTTGTTCGAAACCCTTTTCCATTTATCAAAAATCATCCTCTCTCTCTCTCTCTCTCTCTCTCTCTCTCTCTCTCTCTCTCTCTCTCTCTCTCTCTTGCGTTCCACAGTTCCGTTTTCTACGCCCAAAAATGGGCAAATCTACTGAATGAAAAATATCACTAAAGACGAAAATAACTTGGTGGCCAAAACCGGGAAATGTCACGGAAATGAGAGACGCCCGCCAAAGGTTATTGCAATGGGAATTTCTGGACAGGGGTTGTGTCGGGGTGGGGAAGGGGATGAGGGAGAGGGCAAAGTTGGGCTGATAGTTCTGAAAAGGGGTTAAAAGTGTGGGTGTATGCAAGACGATGGTCCAAAGACAATGATGAGAGAGAGAGAGAGAGAGAGAGAGAGAGAGAGAGAGAGAGAGAGAGAACCAGAATGAAAGGTTTCAATGTTAAAGTTTTTCATTTACAACCTTAACAACTGATAAATATATATATATATATATATATATATATATATATATATATATATATATATATATATATATATATATATATATATATATATATATACATATATATGTATATATGTATACACACATACACACACACACATATATATATATATGCATGTACATATGCAGTATCAAGCCTTTCTGCTTTCAGATACCTAACTTCAATTGTATTCTATTGTATCATTTTCAAACCCTCTTGATTATATAAATCTGGATATTTCTATTACCCATATAAAATCTTTCAGCGATATAGAATCGTAAAGAAAACGAGCACACCCCATAAATGTTTTAATAAATACAAAAACAGTATTTCTTTCCCTTTTATTATCCCTTGGAGCGATGACTTATTTGTAATATTATCAGCTCTAAAACCTTAAAAGATAAGGGTTTTTAAATTCTGGGAAAAATGGAGACGTCTACCGCCGACTGTCTCCCCATCCATTGATCGAATTGCTTTAAATACGAAAGCTTTATCATAAAAGACTAGGATCCAAGGAAACTCAAAAAATTTATTAACTATATTTTTTCTATTAAAATTTTGAGTTAACACACCCTATGTACGTGTCATATATATTTAAGAAATGGAAACGTATTCGGTTATTATACTTTTATAGCTATACGAGTGATTTGTACATGTACACGCACACACAAACATACATACATATATACACACGTGTATATATGTGTGTAAATATATCTCAAGAGGATGAAAGGGGCAGACCGGGAAACCTCATCATCCATGGTATTCCCAGTAAATAGTAAAGACAATGAAACAAAGTCTGGAACAACTCTATTTTACGGCCAACGATGCACGCTTAAACACACACACACACACACACACACACACACACACACAACACACACATATATATATATATATATATATATATATATATATATATATATATATATATATATATATATATATATATATATATATATATATATATAAATATATATATATATATATATATATATATATATATATATATATATATATATATATGTGTGTGTGTGTGTTGTGTGTGTGTGTGTACAAGTAAGCATAACAAACATACAAATTCATGTATACACATATAAATATTTTATATACATACATTCTTAGATACACCTGTGTTACATTTTCCCATGGGCAAAAATATCAATATACACATAAAATGTCTTAAAATGCAAATTCACCTATGTAAATATGAAAATCTATATATGTTTAAATCGAAAACCAACACTTTTAAAAACATCGCAAGAAAACCGAAATGCCTCCGAGAACCCCCAACGAAAAATTGTCAGTATTTCTTTAAACAATTAAAAGGGTAAATGACCACCATCTCCGGAGTTTCAACACGGAATCACGGAATCGTCCCATCTAACCAACAATTTCATTTGGCAACCGCGCAACTCTCTCCCTCTTCATCATGGACTACTAATATTGCTACACCATAAAGCTCTTGCTCTAAGATATTCTCGATTTCATGATAATGGTAATGATACACAAACAAATCAAAGACATTTTCTTGTTTGTCATTCAACTGCTTTGATGTTAAAGGGACGGGAGCCATAAAAAAATATATAGAAATATTAGGTGACGGCAGGGTCGAGCACACAAACAGACAAACACACAATATGTTAACGTGAAGTTATGAATATGAATTGAGGTAAACAAACAACACACATCTTCTGTAGTTATGATTTTTAAAATTTTCTATTTAAAATTAGATATGCCGAATATATCCAAGTGGAAAATAAAAGTAAAATTCAAACACTGACAACTCTAGAAGCATCTGGTATTACATGGACCGTCTTTAATGTGTTAAAACAAACTTTGATGGGAATAAGAATAACGTAACAAAGGGTAAACACCAATGGGTCTTCAATAATCACATCTGAATAAATGGTAAAGAAATAAGAAGGAAACGGATATAAGTTTCCGTGGTTACAATGAAAGTCCTTGAGAGTAAAAACAGGCAAGGAGATACACGTAGCTTAAATTTACAAAAACTTTCTGGCATTAAAAATGGCATAAAAACTTGACTAATACTAAAACAAAGGTATATGAACACAAAACAGTTTTAGGGGAGAGGAAAAGATGGAGCTTGTGTATAATTATGCCTGGGAAAAACTGGAATAAACACATATACATAAGAACCAAGATATAAAAATATTAACGAAAAATATATTACCTAAATTTAAGTATCATAAATATCAGTCCAGGATTTCATGCGTTCTATTTTTTTGTGGTTTTTAGTGAATAAATCGACCATGACACAGGCAGTCATTTCACAGTTAGAAGCGATGATAACTCGCGGTAAGAAAAAAACTAAAGGAAATAAAAGCCTTTCCACTGCAACAAATTGTTAATCACTTACAAATCGTCGCTGACACTTTGGACATAGATTTAGAATACATCAAGGAAACTGTTGAATAGGGGACGTCGCTACACATGCACTACTAGAAACATACACACACATATATACATATATATACATACATACATACACACACACACACACACACACACACACACACACATATATATATATATATATATATATATATATATATATATATATATATATATATATATAATAAATATTCCCCTTTTCTACTTTCAAAAGGTGAATCTAGAGGGTGTTATTTAGGGTTGTCAACATATCTTGATGGTGTTATTTAGGGTTGTCAACATATCTTTTACACTGAAGATGCAGTCTACCACGTGCCTAATTCAATACTTAGAGCAACACAGGCATACTGAATTTTTCTAGAAACTAATATAAGGCGAGTCTGGTAACTACTTATGAATGCGCATGAAATGCAACAGTCGCAGGCACTTACGGGGGAACGTTTCTGTTCTAATAAGTCACAACCTCAGAGGAGAGGGCTGGTTAGTGTAGGGTTGTGGAATCGTTGGCGGAGGAAATGTTACTCAAATGGCAACGCTTCCATACACCATGTATTTCTATTGCCTTTGTTAAGTACACGTGCCTGAGTCTGAGTGAAAATTCCTCATCATTATCCAAATCATGTTACGGAAACTTGCCTTTAAGAAAATACGACAATGCTAAAACCAATTATCAGTAACATTATTATTCAAAGTGAGAAATATGAAGCACAGTAAAATGATCATTTATTTACGATACAAAATCTCACAGAATAATGGCTATACATGATAAAAAGGGAAAGAGAAAAAAGTTTTAAATAAAGCATATATAAGATAATGATCAGGTAATAGTGGTTTAAAATAAAAGCAACATCAGACACAGAAGGTACAAGTTTCCACACCAGTTTAAGCACCAAAGAAGTGGACACAAGATATCCAGTGATTTTTAACGCAGAGAGAGAGAGAGAGAGAGAGAGAGAGAGAGAGAGAGAGAGAGAGAGAGAGAGAGAGAATAATGAGCTGCCGGCCCAGGGCACACATCTTTTAAGGACACGTATGTGTGGGAGGTTATTTGTAGACATGAATATTAACCAGCTTCCAGTTACACTGACTAATCATTCTCGACCTTCTCTCACACACCCATGTACACAGACACACAAATCGTTGGACAGTTTTAAGCAACATTCACGTTCTGCAAAATAGTAAATGTTTCTCAGCAATATATATATATACATACATATATATATATATATATATATATATATATATATATATATATATATATATATACATGTATATATCTACACGTGCACACACATATAAATATAATAACCAAATATTTACCAACGTTTTACAACGTTACACACCAATTACTATTGTATTATCTGTCAAATAAAGATTTCTTTAGCCATAATTCTAGCTCTTGGATACAGGTCTTACAATGCGTGGAGCACGCTAGTTTATTCAATAAATTATTTGAAGCAAGTCAAAGCCAAGAGTGAATTTAGTAGTTCCAATAATCATGTAAAAGCCTGTTGCTGGGTCAGTTGACAGGTAATATAAATCTAATTTGGCACATCAGAAGGTAATGGTCAGGAATTAAGGTGAATCAGTAAGAACTTATGAACCCAATGTCGGAGAGTTTATCTATATCAGGGAATAATATTGTAATTTGCGATTAGTACGAATAAGAGCTCAGATTAATAAAAAGACTCCTTAGTATGGTGACTGTTTCTAATTCTCTACAGAGGAACTCTGATATCTTCTCCATAAACCCGTTTTCTGTGATATCTGCAAATATCATTATTTTCATTATTATTATGCTAACTTATTCTTCTGAAACAAATAGAAAGGACTGAACTGATGATCTAAGTTCCCATAAAAAGGGAGAAACAACTAAAAGAAGAAAATGATAGCAACATAACATATAAAATAACATGAAACTCTGGGAAAGGACATGATGACAGCCGTACCAAAGTGAATATCTAAAGCATTTTATATTACTGCTGCCATATTCTGGATTCTGGATACAGAGAGCCTTACAAACAGCATCTTTCTGGCAGCAGTAGATAAAAAATTTAAGTGTTGAGAAAAGATAACTCAGATCCCAAGAAACCACCAAGTACCATCTAAGAATCAGAAACATCAAATTTGGTGTCACCTAAGCAAATACATCCATAAAGTGGGAGCATGGAACAAGACTAGTTTTCAAAGAACGTCTTGACTTCGCTGTAGCCAAGAATCAAACCTTGAAGGTTATCTAAACTTAGCATGACTGGTTATCTAAACTTAGCATGACTGGGGAATAGTCACTGAAACTTTATCCACTGGAAAATGAATGATTATGAAGAACTATGCATGGGAATGGCTTCACAAACTCACTCTACAGGAAAATTAATGGAAAGTATAAGAATGGGACGACTTGGAGTGAATGAAGTAGGATCTTTAAGGCTTGCCCTGATCTCAACGTACCATTAATGAGAATGGTCACCTAAACGTAATGTGAAAATAAAAACGTGTTTACTCAGTTTATCATGGGTAACAATGTTACTTTAAATCACTTTCAATGAATCAAACGTCAATTTACAGCGTACTGATTAAAATTTTTATCTATATTTAATACAAAAAGGTTACAGAAGATTGGTTCAAGTTATTAGCAAGGTGGTCATATGAAATTTACATAAAGAAGAATTAAAGGTCGAATCAATTAACTGTGCATGAGAATGGAATCCTAACCTTAATTTGAATGAGCGAGGGGACATTTTAGCTTGCAGTAAATAAGGGTCACTGAAACTAAGTGTGAAGGACAAACAATGGTCAACTCACAATTATTCAATTATCAATCTCTAAGAGAATATCAATAATTTCTTCGATGAGAAAGAGAAAAACAATAGCAAGCATTTTATAATACTGCAGAGTTTACAACTAACCCAGCAGACCCTGCAGTTTAAATGTGACCCAACTAAACAACGAAGAAAAAAAAAGAGGCCAAAGTAATGATGCAATTCTAATTTTGAAAGCAGGGGTCGCTGAAGACTTTGATATGTTGTGCTTATTCCTCCACAACATGAAGAAACAAGAAAAATAATGGGAAGGAAAAGGAGTGGGGTCAACCCTTCACAATGAGACGGACAGAGCTTGGGAAAAATGGAAGATGGTAAGCCATGATGCGAGTAATTGACAGAACGGATTTTACTTCAGATCTTGAAAGTTAAGGTGAAGTAACAGACATCACACATGTAACCCAAGGAGTAATCAATTACGCATTTTAAATAACAAAAAGAGGCGGTCTTTCCTTCAGCTCTGTGGAACAATGGCCGAAAAAGTACCTACAAAAATTGACACCAAGGGCTCCTTGCTAGAAAGAGAACGATGGTCTACGGAAGTGGTCAGTTAGATTCAGTGTTTTATCGTAGTTGATTGTATACTGCTAGGGTCAGAAATAGAAGATAAATTTTGCACATAAGAAAGCAATTTTGCATTTAGAGATGAGTAAAATTATTATTATTCCTTAGTAACTTTGGCAAAAAAAAACTTATAACACTTTAAAAAGAGCCGTATTTTACACATATTTAGCTGTCTGACCTATGACGTCTTTCCAATATCGGTTTGAAGTAACGTGAACAACCTAGAGGGAGGTTAAAAGAATAAAGAACTTTTGGATACAGGTTTTGAATGACAGAGGGATGGGAGGAGAAATACAAGAAATTTGGACGTTCGAAAAAAGGAAGACAGGTAAGTTACTGCTAAAGAAAAAGAAAAAGAGCAGACAACAAAAAAAATCATAAGGAACACTGGATATGGGGAAACAAGGAAATGTTGAACTCTATCAGAAACTGATTATGTTACACGAATTCCTAAGAACCAGTTTCTGAAGAATACTAGTAAAGCAGCAAGTAAGAAGATTGCCTAAAATACATTCATGCCAGGTCATCGAATGCCTCAGAACGCGGATAGTGTGATAAAAAGAATTCCTAAAGTTCCACAAAGATGACCAATCACTAGTAACATAGCAAAGAAAGAGAGGTTGATTCAAAATGTTTGAGAATTTGAAAATATGAATGCGGGAATCATCGATTAGGAGAGCGAAAAGGTTTGTTTGTCAATCCCCCACGATGACCATACCTGGCACTGGAGAAGCCTAAAACTAATAATAAGATGTAAGTTTGAATAAAAACTGGATAACTGTAATTCTTCTAAAAGCTAAAAAGGATATTTGACTTTACAGTAAGAGAAAACGGAGATGACATGATGTTTGTAAGAACACGTTAGTCTACCTTATAAGTAGAACAGGCTTAGTCCAGCTGCATTACCACTGCAACAGTTTCAAGTTCCCCCAGGGACAACATAGAAAAAAAAAATTGAAAATTTATTATACTCGCACGAAACAAAACATAGCCTGTAGAGCTAAATTACAACTAATAAAAATACTTTACTATAAATCTACATATAATAATTATTTTCAGTTACATCTATATAATCACACCACGGAAGAACATAAAAAAGTTAAGAAAGTTACCGTGGGAGGTGAACTGATTCTTGAAGCGGAAAGATGGAATGGAACTTTAATTCGATTATTTACTAAGAATGCTCAATCTAAAAGTGTAACAGTGACGTAATAAAAAAAAATTTACTTTAAGGAACATTTCAAACCATTACAAAACCATTCTCCACAACCCTCAACACTTATCATTTTCTTGGCTCTTTACGGTTCGATGGATTAAGGCAATCTAACCTTCATCTCATTATTAAATCTATTCCTGTGCACTAAAGACCTACGGACAGTTAAGGAAATTATATTAAAACAGTAGGTAAATCAATAACTAAAAATAAAGCACAGGTGGGAAAACAAGTGAAACCAAGGCGGGAAAATAAAGTCACATCCGCATAATAGTTCCCAGAAGCAGACTCCAAATGCAGAACATGTCCCATTGAGACATTAAAGACCGCCTTAGGGAACCTCACAGGACCAAAACACCATCCCGGTGGCCCAGGGAATGTTCAAGACGCTTAACATACATGATTGCCTACCACTTACAAGCTGATGCTTACACATGAATGGCCAACGAGTGCCCTCAAGAAGATGGTAAGAAATAGTCTCTAGTGTACAATAATTTGAACAGACACATAGAAGCAAATTTAAAGCGCGTTTTATGATTACTCGAAGCCCTGTTCGCTACCACGGGAGCCATTAGTCGGAAAAGGGTTTAAGTGGCATGGCCTCGGGAAAACACTTACGCTGTGCACTACTGAAAGTGGCAATTACCGCTAATTTGAAGATCCCTGTACATCAACAACGTGACCTGACCCTTTGACGAATGATAAGGCCGATGTTCTTCTGAGTTACACGCGGAAGTTAGTCCTTATTGTAGATAACTTAAAAGGTATAATAGTTATGGTTGAAAGCGAGAGTTGAAATTCCAAACTGCGTCGTGTCAATCACCTTCGCAGACCCTAAAACCAAAGACCGAATCACCGATAGGGTCGGTTCAGATCGCTTGCGGAATCAATCTTCATTTCGAACGTCATCTTTGGTATCAATTCAAAATCATCGGTATTACAATGGAGAGAGAGAGTTCCAATGATAGCGATGATTGCTGCGCTCCATTCAGAGACTAAATCATTAAGGCAATTGTGTGGGTATCCATTGGGTCAAAGGTCGCAAACTTCGAAAAGGGCAACACGGAGCTGCTGATGATTGCAAAGTTTCAATTGCAAGGTTGAACAATGGTAATGTAATGTGACGCTATCAAGCAAAATATGACAAACGCTTCCACACTAAAATCAAAGACAGAGCATGCCGTATATCCTAACAGGAACCCGCCAGATTACATAACGTATTTACTAGGCAGCGTGATAAAAAATTATATATATATATATATATATATATATATATATATATATATATATATATATATATATATATATATACATATATATCACACACACATATATATATATATATATATATATATATATATATATATATATACTGGAAAAATGACAGGGAATGATTGTTGTAAATCCTGACTGGTTTCGGTTTTATTTCTAAGCCATTTTCAGAGTGGTGCTACATAGTGATTATAATCACATACATAAAGTACATATATGCATGTATGCATGCATGCATAAATAATAATATATATATGCAGTATATGTATCTATGTATTCATGTATGTATATATGAATATAATCACTGTGTAGCACCCCTCTGAAAATGGCTTAAAAATGAAACTAAAACCGGTCAGATTTACAACCATTTTTAACATTTTCCTGAGGATGTTATTCAGATTATGTATGTAATATATATATATATATATATATATATATATATATATATATATATATATATATATATATATATATATATATATATATACTGTATATATATGTATATGTATATCTGTGTATGTATATATATATATATATTTATAGATATATATATATATATATATATATATATATATATATATATATATATATATATATATATATATATATATATATATATATATATAAACACACAGGATTATCAAATATATGAAAACCGTTGCAGCAAAGATACAACCTAATCATCGAGCATCAGTAAGATGAAAAGAGAAAACAGTGTCTGTTGCACCTTTTCCAAATTGCTTTAATAACGAAAGCAATAAGTTTAATAGCTTAATTAAGACTTGTGCGTTGATTAAATGTCTGTTGTTGGAAAATCTCACACGAAAACTTCCCCGCCACCATCTTTCCTACATAATGATTTCCTTGAGAATGTTTCTAATGGCGAGAACAGAAGGGTGTGGGGGAAGGGTGTTTGGGGGTGGAGGAGGAGGGAAGGGGAGGGGGATTACAAGCAAGAGGGTGAATATGCCTTATTGTTTTTTTTTTCTTCCTATGTTTTCCCCTATTTCTTTTCTTATGAACTGGACAGACCACAGCAATTTGTCCACATAAGGTGAAAGAGAGGGAATATCTATTTTGCTCTTAGAGCCAATATTTACAGTTAAGGTCACTCAAGGCCCTTCTTTCATTACTTTCAATAATAATAAGAAAGGAGTATTCGGTAATGACCATACTTTGGCAACGCCGAGAACCTTTTGATTTAATATCATAACTGGGCAGGTTTTATAAGGACAGCAGGGGAATGAAATCGGAAATCTAAATTATTATAAATACTTAATCAAATAATATAACTGTTAATACAAAAGTGACAGAAAATAAACTGACAGCATGGATTCCTTCTTTAATGTGAGCCCTTTATCTTAAAAGAAAAACACGACAAAGGAGCTAAGACATAGAAATTTCGAGAATCCTGCAAATATAATGTTGATAACTTACCCGGAATATATAGTTTTCCTTGGCTGTTTCAATTTCAGTTAAACTTCTATGGTTGAAAATTTAAGATATCGGACTAAAAAGCACAATCAAATACTTACAACCAACGTTCGTTATAAAATATTGCTGTAGAACTAGACGCTTACCTGTAAAGAGAAATATATTTTAGTAAATTCCTAGATATACCACAGGAGAAATATCATCAGTACATTACTGAAAAGATTTCATCGCTAAGTAGCTATAGAACACCTCTCTTAGGTTTGTAGACAATGCAATGTTAAGTGTTGATAGTAAAGAGAAACTACAGAGTGTTAAAAGACTCTGAACGTAATTGCAAGAGTAGGAAGTTAATAGCAAATGTTAGTAACAATAAAGTACTAAGGGTAAATGAAACCAGGATTTCAAAGAAATTAATGTAAATTGGATGGTGAAAAAAATGAAGGTAGTAGACTTGTATAAGATGCTGGAACTTAATATAATAAATGATGGCAGGACAAGTGAAGGTGTGAGTTACACAAGTGAACCATAGAATGTTTCAATATCTCTCAAAATGCTTCGGGAGAGTGGAGGGCGTCTATTGTATGTGGGGATTGTAAAGTCACTGAAGGCAGGTGGTGGTGATGTTGGACGTAAAGGAGAGAAAAAAGACGCTACTGAGATCAACTGTTCGTGTAGTACATGTCGAGCAAGAAGGGCTGGAATGGTAAGAAATGTAAATGATTCAAAGATGATGCTGTAAGAAGCTTGGCGTGGGTGAAAAGATGGATCCAGGTGTTTGGAGGTGATCTGGTCATGTTGGAGGAATAAAAGACAAGGAGTTACTGAAAGGTGTGAGTAATTTGGAAGTTCCGGGATGAAGGATGAGTGGGAGAACAAGAAAGCCGTTTAGTGTATGTTGATAAAAGTAAGAGAGTGCTTGCGATATACAGTGAGCGGTGCAGCGTGCCTAAGGAAGATGTGGTTAATGTTTTGCTAAGCTTTCTGAAGTTACGGAAGTAAGTTTCGACCTTGACTCAGCAAGTACGGGATAAATGTGGCAATGGTTTAGTTACCCTCTTGTACGGAAAACTTTTTATCATAAAAAAAAAAAGATAAACGAGAGCATCACAATACATCAGTTTTAATCCCACGTATTACCATATACGTTGCTAATCTCTTGAATATCATATCACACGTTAACAAATCACCCAGTTACACTGAGGTATTGAAATGCAAACAGTATGAAGGTAAGGCAATGAAAAACGAGGATGGGCCTCGTCTGAATTAGAGGAACCCCAATTTCCGTTGATGGGGCTAAGGGCTAGGTTGGAAGAAGCTTGCAGGTAGAAGAGCCGTTGCTACCTTCCTCCAATGATTCATTAAAAGACACCCACGAGTTTGCTGATCGTATCTTCGTGCATCGAGAGAAAATAAATATTGCATATGGTTGCATATTCATAGGAAAACCACCAGCACGCCCCCGGAGCCGAGTAGGAGGATGATGGCAACGATGCTAAATGGCTGAGGTGATTATCCAGATCTGGGTTGTGTTTCACTTCATTTCGTCCTTTCCCAAAGAATTAAGTTGGCAAACTGAAGACTGACTAGTTGGTTTTATGCTCTTACATTAATAAAAACAATGGGACATGTAATCAAAACAAAACGTTAAAACAGACATTATAAAAGAGCCCGAATAACTTTAAAAAAAAAACTGAAGCCATGAAGTAACTGTTTCTGTTAAGTGAGGATAACCAGACGCTGGCAGTTCCTGAAATGATCGCTCGTTTCGTTCACCTTCTCAATAAACAACCACTGTTTAAACAGTTTTAGCAAAAAATTAAACTAATTATGTTACAAATTAGATTTTTCCCTAATCGGTCCACCACATCGTTACTACAAAGTAAATTCAACACGTAGTAACACCAACTCCAAAATCAAAAAAAAAAAAAAGGGAATAAAATCGAAACTAAAAAGAAGTTGAACAATTCTTTCAGACACAAAAGGCCGAGAGCATAATGGCATGCACGTGTATATGTTAATATGACCAAACACCTGATTGATGGCGTAATTGGTTTCTCGCGACGACCTACACTTACCGCGAGTCCTTAGGGGGGATGGAAAGAAGCAGTTTTCCCGCCAAACTTTACCTGCGTTTATTTATAAATTATTCTTTAAAAAACGAAATTATTCGCCTTTTTATATTCCTGTATAATTAGATCGTATTTCCTAATTAATTTCTGAGTCACCGATGTTTACGTATATTTTTTTCATTTATCATCATACAACTCTTGATAAATATATTGCTATTCACTTCCATTTCCATAACAGAGACAAATATGTTCTATTAAATGTTTGTGATATAACTAAATTAGAACGTAGGTTTGTGATGTAAGTAAGCTTATTTTAAATAGTGAGGCTAATAAATTTAAATTTCAAGCCGTATGCAGTCATTTCCGAAATAACCACAACGCCAGTTAGTGATGGTGAAATGTAAACTGTTTAGGAATGAATCGACAAACACACACACACACACACACACACACACACACACACACACATATATATATATATATATATATATATATATATATATATATATATATATATATATATATATATATATATATATATACAGTATATATTTCAGCTTTTGTATAATTGTAGATTAACTCAACAAAATTGCTGAAACAATTATTGAAACATCAGTAAGAAATTAAGCAAGTTAATAAAAATCACATGACCACCGTGTGTGTGTGTGTAAAAGAGAGAGAGAGAGAGAGAGAGAGAGAGAGAGAGAGAGAGAGAGAGAGAGAGAGTCTCATGTCAATCAAGCATCTCCCCTTAAGTAATCCATCACCCACAAATTTGTTATTTGCAACTTAGATAGTACCGATTACGTTGGTCATTTATTGAGTTGATAAATACCTATAATATTACGGTTAAAGAGTCCTGAAAAAAAAAAACAAGAATTCCAACAACAGAATTCTAAATGAAAAGGTTGAAATTCTCCATAATTCAATTGAAAATATCTTTGACTCGGATGAACTTTCCCTACTTTGTGCTTTTGAATGATGAGCATGCTACAAGTCAACGCAAAAAATTTAGTACTATTTTACCAACAGCCAATCTCAGTCGTCTACTTAGTTTAGCATTTCAGTCTAATCTACAAAATAAAGGAAAGATAGACAAACGCATCCCACTCAGATTTCACTTAATCCCTCCTTTACTAATTTCAATTCCACTTATATTCTTCAGCTGATTACGCTGCAGAGAAGGGCGTGACTTGAGACTAGATTAGCCTCCGCAGAATGAGTACAAGAAACTGGGTAACCGCATTCCGCTTTACTAGCACCTCTCTCCTACAAGCGACCGTCCCCCAAATATAATTTATTTAAGCATTAATGTATTGACGTATCTTTATTACTGGAATTTCAATGTTGTTAAGTATATATGTATAAAAACGAATTCCTTAAATTCTTGAACAATCTGCTATTCTTCTACTTGAAACAAATTGTAATTCAAAGCAAGTAATACTCAACAATAAAAAAGAACAGCAAACGAAAGGAAATAACAATGCGCACCAAAGTGACGGCAGAATAACGGGAAAAACAGACGTTTAACTCTCAACAATCACCTCCACAATACAGCCAGAGTTAACTATAAATAACGCTATGAACACAAGAGGGCGCCGAGTGACCTTGCTCGACCCCTCATGAACTATTATTTCAAAGTATAAAGAGAAATTGCCCTTGCCGACTCTTCTTTAACGCCAAGTCGCATTAGGGGGCAGATTTCATAACGATTTTTGTTTTCTCTGTGCAACTGCCAACGATTAAGAACAGATGATCTAAGGAACACTGGGAACGCTGGAGTTGTAATTGTTGGGGGCGACAAGCTGCCACCCTGTGTCACACCGTGGTTCGGTGGTTTCGTGATATCGGTATCAGGTGGTATTAGATCTGCCTTTATTCACATTTTCATATACAGTCCCTGCATGGATATATACCAAGAGTACAAACGTGTATACAGTATATAATAATAGGTTTGGTTGCAGTAAATAGTTTTATTCAGAGGAGAAGGGGTAACTAGATAAAAACGAAAGAACAATAATATCAAATGGAATTGAAATAGGGAAAAAATCCTTCGACACATTTCCTATACATAAAGCATAATTCCATGAACAACCCTTGCTTACACCTGATAATGACTGAATATTCTGAAAGCCACCAAATTAATGAGTTAGGAACGCCATTTTAACCTACATATTTGATGCTCTACAACAAATTAACGACAACAACAAAGTATTCCCCTTGTATACACAATCATTATGGGGATGCTTAAGGAGAGTTTCCATTGTTACCCTGACAAGTAACACTTTCTGAAAGGTATATAAATTAAACTTCTTTCATTACCGGGACAGCTTTCCTGAAATAAAAAAAAACAAGAATTATACTCATTTTACAAAAAAGGTATAGTAGCCACTTTTAATGGCTGACAGGAACAACTTTTTCAGATCAATTCTCGCATCAGCTTAAGATACATTACTGGGGACAAAGTTCATAAAATTTAATTATTTGGTACTTACTGAAAACAGCCATTGGATCATATAATCAAGTGACTAAAAATTCAAGATGGTAAGCATTTTGGGGGTGGCAATAATTGGTGCGAAACTTGTAATTTCTATAAGTTCCGCAGACGAGTTTGATTTCAATGATATCTGTGTCAAATCATACTTGTATGTCATACAGTATTCGAATTAGGAAGTTCAGAACTGATTAGAAAGTCCTTTATCTCCTGAATAACTGTAACATCAGCTCTAATATAACCTTCACCTTCTTAGCTGGAAATGGAACTTTACTTGTGTGCCTACAGTATCATACTTCTTGTTTTGTTTAAAAGTAAAATACCCACTAGTCCTAGTATAACCCATTTTCATTAGTTTGCTATCCTTAAATCATTATCTTTTTATTGTATTTACATTGTTGGTGGGCCTATAGAAAGTTTACCGTCAATCCATCTTGCATCCTTCTTTTCTTTGCTGCAGGAACCAAAGTAACAACAGTAACTACATAAAACTCAGATATGGTACATCAAAAAGTCTTTCCAGAAACCCTCCGCAGTCACAGAGCCATGTGCGATCTAAGGCAGCTTTTATTTGCCCCTTGTACTGCCAAACACAACCAATCCTTTTCATATTTGCAGCAGACCAGCAACGTCTTCGACAAGCGCGCTCTCCACATCAGACCACAGATGGCCTCATAAGTAAACTGTACTCATACCCTGACGTGTTTGTTTCTCTGGCTATATATACTGGATTTGCTTCACCAAGCATTACAATAGAGCGGATGGTAAAACGTTATCAGATGATTCTAGCAAAGGTTTTTGTGTTCAACAGCTTTGCTAAGAACCTCAAGATATTACTTCATTATGACGGTATAAAAAAGCTTTCTTGAAAGTGTAGAATGAGAGTAGTGGAACAAACAGCCTAAGCTTCTAGCGGCTGTCTGCTAGTATGGAAGGCAGATTGAAAAGCAATAGTTTTGTTTTCCAAGACCTCTCTCGCATTTTCTAGCTACTGGTTTATTTCTGTTCAACAATTCTACCAAGCTTTTTGGGTCCTGCAAAACACTGATATTGCTATCAACAAGGGGGTGATTCTTAGAACATCCTCCCTCAGGCCCAATGAGTATATGGAGGCTTCAAAATGCCACTTTATCAACGAAGGAAGGATGCTGGACAAGAGAGATAGCAGTGCAATGGAAAGAATCCCTAGCCGAGGCTGGACTTCTATAATGGTCTATGTTGTCAACAGCAACAGAGAAAAACAATTCACTGAAAACTGGAGAGGTCACACCCTTCTCGATTTTAAACTGCAGAGGAACGTTGCTCCATATCTGAAGAACAATCACAGAGTAAGGTCAAGCATAAGTGTATCAGTCAATCTACACTTTCCTTTTGATATGAAACCGTCGTGTGTATAAAGGAACTGGCGTCTCTTGTGATGAACTCTGTATGTCATTTTATGGTCTTAACAAATTTGACATATTTTTACTTATGCTGTGAGTTGTTACATTCAATACCGAGCTTCAAGATAGTTCTGGTTATGAAACATGTCAGTGGTCCTCGGATCTAAGGACATACAAGGCTTGTAAATGGCACCAGGCTTGATGTAACACACTATCACTGTAAATTACTCAAATGTACAGTGAACAATAACTGAACTAACTCTAAATGCCAGAGTATGAAACAAGATATTGCTTGTGTATTTGAACAACTGGCAAGCACCTGCCAAAATCATTCACCCA
>NC_089762.1:27378390-27410890 GCF_040412425.1 Macrobrachium rosenbergii
GACCCCCAAATTTTATTTTTGTGATTTTTAACATTTTCTTGTTTTTTTGTTTACTCGGTATATTATATGCCTCACAATCTTGGACTCTGGGATATCTTTTTTTAAGAAAGTCCAAGAGAATATTCTTTTCGATTGGTTCGTTACTGTTCTCAGGAAGCACAATGGTACCCTGAATGCTGTTCATAGTGTCTTTTTTTTTTTTTTTACATTTATATCATCTATTGTTGTTACAGACATATAGTCCTCAGACTGGTTCTTTGTTGTGGCTTCTATAAACCACGTCTTTTCTCTTATCTGTCTAAACAACATTTCTGTCGCTGAATGTCTGTTTAATTGGTAGTTTTCCAACTTTGGGCCTGAAATTTTCCGTTCTGTTTCTAAGGTCAGAAACCTTGACCAACTTCCACTTCCAAAGAGGGAGTCGAAGTGAGTCAAGGTTGGGAGAAGACGATATTTACTCCTTTTGGTTTTGTTTTGTAGTGCAGCATAAGGTTCCAGTGTAATTACATTTTGGTTCTGTTTTGATTTTTCTATAGAAAGGTTGTCAGAGGAGGTTCCAGCAGTTGTCAATTGTGCCGAGTCGCTACCATCAAAGAGTCCAGGGGTACTCAGATCCTTGTAATGACTTGTCATAAAGATTGAGGGGAGAAAAAAAAGTAAACCTGAAAACCTTAAAAAGGTATCATCAGCCTTTCATGGAGTTTATTCTTCCACCAATGGCACAAGTGAGAACCAACTCCCAAATGTCCGCCCCATAGCCCCCTACCCTACCCCACAGGGGGATGGCACAACATGATTAGAGTGGCCCAAGTGTAAGCCAAACCCGCTTGCTAAGACTGAGAGTATTACAAGAATACAATCGTCCCCACCCTAATCACATCATGGGCAAACCGGATAGAATGCCGAAAGTCCTATCCCCAGAACCAGACCCCCCTGGAATCCATGGTTCAGCCCTTATGAAAAGTTCTGCCTTTGAGATATCACTCAGATAACTCTCAGGTCCGAACATTATCGGGCAGTTGATGGTCCTGCCACAGTTCCCACTATTTAGCTTCGGATATAAACCCAATCCCAGCTGTGATATCTTTCCCTATTTATCAGGTCCAATAAATTTTACCAAAAGTGGAAAATTCCACAAAATTAGTCCAAATAAATATAAAATAATATATGAGACTCTTGGACTCAAAGCCGGGAACAAATTCCTGGGGTTCAAGAGCCCCCCGCCCCTCACCACGTCAAGGTGGTCCCACATCGAGGGGGGCCAACACTACATAGACCATTACAACCACAAACCTACGACACAAGAGCTAGTGGAGAATACAGACATCATCTACACAGAACATAGTCGTCATAGATTAATCATAACAGAATCTGTTTGCATTTTATGACGTAAACCTACATTGAACAGACAAATAGAAGCGGAAAGATCAGTCCCACCTAACAGACGCCCTACAACATACAACGCTAACACAAGAAACAACCATAGCAACGGCATCAACGCCTTTTAAATCACACGCTTTCTCTCTCCTCCCCCCACCCCCTTTCCACTCCCCCTATCCCCGAAATCCGTATACCTGCATTTCCATTTCTGTTTTGTTTGTTGCCACCAGAACACCTGATTTTTTTTTTATTACTTTTCACAAAGTAAATTATGTTTTTATTATCAATTTTATTGCATTGTAACTTTTATGACTGTAAATAAATTAAAATTGTTTATTTTGTACTTACTGTTATTATAATGATTTATTGTATTATTATTGTTTTGGACGCTACATATCCGTCCGCACACTGTAACAAAACAACAGGACCTTATGTCCACATTATACACTTTGAAGAGGTCACGACGAGTGACGGAACAGCTGTGGTGTTGTGTTTCTAGTAAATGGAACAGAGTTAATCGTCTTTTTTTTCCATCAACTGAATTTGGAAGAACGTAGAAGATTCAGAAAATATTGTCAAACCAATAAGAAGTTGATCAACAATCAAAAAGCCATAGAATTCAACATGAAATTTGCAAACAAGAAAAACTCTGCCCCAAGGTTTTATATATTATATATATATATATATATATATATATATATATATATATATATATATATATATATATATATATATATATATATATATATATATATATATTATATACATGAAATGGTATAATGACATCTCTTACACCAAAGATTAATAGGTTTACAATATGTCCAGTCACTGAATACACAAATCTTTTGTTTTACCTCTGTTTAATCCCCTTAAATTTAAGAGCAGTTAGCTGCTCTGTGCTTTGACACAAGAATGGAGTACAGATATTTTCTAAAATGAGTATAATTTCCCCACTGTGAAGGGGGCCTTCAATCTGTAATCTCATACAGTTACGTTTACACTGCCTATATGGCTTATAGACCAACTGTTTCATGACTGCTTAATTTTCTTCCTTTGAGGAAATAGCTATAAATGACATCACATCACTAATAATTGCAAGAATAATACTGAGTAAAACATTCGTGTGAGATTACGTTAGGACTTTCAAAGGTAGAACCTCAACTTAACAGACTCTCTGGGGGTCTGGCTTTCTGGCAAGTAACAAAGTCTGTTAACAAGTAACAAAGACCCTATTTATATTATAGCCTGAATATTTTCTGGGTATCTGACACCTAACAGCAATTCCACAGTGATCCTAACGTACATTAACCTGTACTTTACACTTCATATTATTCAACTGAAGAGAGTTATCTCAAGATTGCATCTAAAATGACAGCACAGCAATAAATAATAACGATAATGTAGTCGATAAGTACAGTAGTCCGTTTAGTTGGAGTTACTGCAATGAACCACTGACATGTCACACAGTTGCTAAGCCAGTCACCTTACCTGAGGGGGAGGGGGAGAGAGAGAGAGTGAGAGGGAGAGAAAGGTTGATGTGGGACCTACATACAAATTTTGTGGGCGGCAACCCTCATGTGCTGACCATGTAAGGGCAGCATAATACAGAAATGGAAGCCACCTACCTACAAACCAATGAATGGAACCCCTCATTCATATGCTCTGTAAAGGTGGCTTAATAAAAATACGTCAAGATTAAATGGACCTATACACTGCAAAATCTTGATGCAATGAACAGATACCTAATGCCTAATCGTACTGTGGGAATGGAATATAAAACTTAGGCCAAAGGTCAGGCGGTGGGACCCTAGAGGCCATTCAGTGCTGAAAGGGAAACTGAGAGTAAAAAGGTTTTCAAAGTGTAACAGGAGGAAAACCTCAAAGCAGTTGCACTATGAAACAATTGTTAGGAGATAATGTGAACAGAGGTCAAAAAAAAGGAATGGAAGGGGTTGCAGCTAGGGGCCGAAGGGACTTTGCAAAGAACCTTAAGTAATATCTGCAGTGCACCACATGGGGTCGTATCATATTAAATCTCATGTTCATTTTCCAGCCCCTATCCGCACTGCTCACTCTCAATGTCACTATTATCTTCTATTCATGGTTGTGAGTCATCAATGTCACCATCTCCAACAGCTTCTTGTAGACATTTCTGAGCTACACAAATCACGGCCAGTGAGCCTGACATCTTATCTGTTAAATGGAAACAATAAGGAAAATTTTACTTCTTTATTTTTAATTATATTTAAAGCAGTTCAAGTGACTCCACAAAATATGAATATAAACGCACAGGACCAAATGAAGTCTAAAAGGAATTTTCTTCCTTTTACAATCAATTTCTTGCTTGTTATTTTATTTATCAATATGTTAATTTGTTTTTCTAATAACTGATCTCCTCTTTCTGTATTTCTCATTACCTTCTGTTACCTCTTTCGAATGAACACCATATTCTTTGGAACACTGAATTTCAAGTCAATGGCCTTTCTGGGCTTGTTCCGTATGAATAGGGTTCATCTGAATAATAATAATAATAATAATAATAATAATAATAATAATAATAATAATAATAATAATAATAATAATAATAATAATAATAATGTGAAAATACCGTTAGGTAAAAAACTGTCATCCTGTATAATGAATATTATTTATGAATTTGTATTGTTACTCTACAAGCACTTAATAGATTACAACACCCAGACAAGCCCTGACACGCCCAAAATGAATCCCATAATATCAGCAAACAGTCCTACCTGCCCTCATGACTCACCTGGAAGTGACTTTGACTTGTTGCCAACGAGTATGCTCAAGAAACTGGTAGCTGACAGCGTCAGCCCAATGTGCAATTTCAGTGAATTGCGATATAAAATTCAAACTAAAGCTTTGCCAAGCTGGGAACTATGAGGTCGTTCAGCAATGATGACATAATGCTGAAAGAATTGCTGCAAGAGGGTGGAAAGTCAGATGGAAGGGGGAAGAATATAGACAGAAGTATACCATATAGTGTATGAGATTATTTATCACCAAAGATTAGTTCTTCAACAGGCCACAATACTTTTAAATAGCTTATTATTATTATTATTATTATTATTATTATTATTATTATTATTATTATTATTATTATTATTATTATTATTATTATTATTATTATTATTCAGAAGACGAGCCCTAATCACATGGAACAAGCCCACCACAGTGGTCGTTGACTTGAAATTCAAGCTTCCAGAGAATATTACGGTGCCAATTTGAAAGAAGTAACAGAAGGAACTGGGAAATACAGAAAGCAGAGATCAGTTTTTAGCAAAGGAAAAATAAATAATCAAATGGGCAGCCTAACCTCATTAACCCAGACAGCCTAGCTTGAATAGACAACCTAGTTTGAATAGAAAGTCTAGGCTGAATAGACAGCCTAGCCTGGATAGACATCCTAACCTTAATAGCCTAGACAGCCTAGCTGGAATAGACAGCCTAGCCTGGATAGACATGCTAACCTTAATAGCCTAGACAGCCTAGCTTGAATAGATATCCTAATCTGAATGGACAGCCTAACTTGAATAGATGGCTTAGCATGAATAAACATCCTAACCTGAATAGACATCCTGACCTTAATAGACGGACTAACCTTTATAGCCTAGGAAGCCTAGCCTGAATAGACAACCTAATATGAATAGACAGCCTAACTTAAATAGACACCCTAACCTGAATAGACAGCCTAACTTGAATAACTAATTTTTTTGTTGGGGAATCACTTGTCCGAATTCTTACAGCACTTTTCATTGTTACTAGCTCCCTATTTTATATGGTGAGACAGAGGTAGTTCGCCACATTCAACTTGTAAAGATGATTTTGGTGATGATCTAAAGGCTCATGAGCATATTCTAAGGCCTTCCACTATAAACAGGTTCAACATTTTCAGCGCTGCATCAGATGCTGAGCCATATATTTAGCTTCAATAATCAATGACAGACAGAACTGTTGCTTTATACAGTACAGTAAGGGTTTGTCTATCGGCTCCCCAAGTAGTGTTCGATAGTTTTTTAATTAGGTATTAAGCTCTTTTACGTTTTGATTTTACGTATGTTATGTGGGCTTTCTAGTTCAAGTGAGTATCGAATATTATTCCCAAAAATTTTGCTGTTTGGCCAATTGGTATACTATGGTTTCTGATTTTAAATCTATTTCTTCACCTTTTTTCCACTTTTTATTTTTATAAAACATTACTGCTTGAGTTTTTTGTATAGAAAATTTAAAGCCTACAGATGAGGCCCATTCATCTATTTTTATTATAGTTTTATTAATGATTCGCTCTGCATGTTTTATGCGAGATGCCTAATAATATGGCAAAATCATCCATATACAAGTTACTTTTAATTCCAATGGGTAGATTATTACTGATATCATTTATTGCTAAAGTAAACAATGTGCCACTAAGGACACTTCCTTGTGGAACACCATTTTCAAATGGAAATGTACTTAACAATACATCATCAATTTTCACTTGAAAAGTGCGTTTTGTCAGAAAGTTTTGGATAAACCTAGGTAAATATCCACGGATACTGTTTTTATGTATCGTTTTTAGTATTGCATATTTCCATGTAGTATCATATGCCTTTTCAATGTCAAAAAAGACAGCTATAATAATTTGCTTTCGTTCGAATCCTCTTCGTATGTGGTCTTCCAAGTTAGACAAAGAATCCAGTGTAGATATGTTACATTGTGACCCAAACTGAGAGGGAGTCATAATGTTATTTTCTTGAATATGCCATGTTGGTCGAGCATTTACTATTTTCTCTAGTAATTTGCATAAACAACTTGTTAAAGAAATTGGTCCGCAATTGTTTACATTACTGGGATCTTTTCCAGGTTTTGGGGATAGGAATAATTATAGCTTTACACCATTCATTAGGAAATAAATTTCGAAGACATAAGTGGTTATAAAACTAACGAGTACGACTTTGCCAAAGGTGCTAAATGGCAGATCATCTCAAAACAAATACTGTCACCTTCAGGGGCAGATTTATTGCTGTTCAGCAGAGCAAATTCCAACTCCTCCATATTAAATTTTCTATTACAATATAAATCTTCTGTTGTTTCAAAATTTATTGTTATTGATTCTATACTATTTTTCTTTGTGCGGAAACGCTCATCTAAATTTTTGTCACTGTTTGCTTTTGCTAAAGTTTCTCATATCACATTACATGTACTAATTTCTTTTGGATCAATTATTCTTTTATTATGGCATGTCTAGGTGGTTTAACATGTGTGCCATTTATTTTCCTGAAATTTTCCCATATTTTTTGTATGGGAGTATTACTGGAGAGATCTGATACATATTTCCTCCATGAAATTATTCTTCCTTGAATTACTTCTTTTTAAATTTTGCAGATAATTTGTTATAAAGAGGTTTTAATGTATCAATTTCTAATAATAATATAGTCAGTTTTTTGTAAATTTTCTTCTAATATTGGTGATGTTTTATTTATTTTACTGAACTTTCTATTCAAATTATCTAATCATCTTCCAGTTTGGTGTTTTACTTTTATTAATTCTGTTAGTTTTTCAGACCACCATGGGACTTTGTGTTTTGTTGTATGAGATTTTGATTTTGGCATTGCTTTATCGGCAGCATTTTTAATGAAATCAACAAGAAATTTATTAGTTTCATTATGGTCTTTTAAATATTCAAATGATGGGATATTCCTAGTGTGGAATTCGTGTCGCTCCCAATTTGCTTTATAAATGTTATATTGAGGGACATGCTTGGTGGGATTATTTTGTAATAATGAAATTAATATTGGGAAATGATCACTTGTATGCAAGTCGTCAACCGAATTCCAATCCAATCTGTCTACTAAGATTGTTGTACATAGAGTTAAGTCGACTGAGGAAAATGTTTTCCACCTGTTTTTGAAAAATATGTGCTGATTTCGTTATCATTTATACAGCACATGTCATATGAATCTATGAATTCTTCTATTTTACTTCCTGCTCTATTTGAGTCTGTACAATTAGTCCCACATCGGGTTGTGAGCATTAAAATCACCTACTATTATTGTAGGTTCCTTTATTAAGTGATTTTTAAAGTTTGTCAGTGTCGTAATTTTTATTAGGTTGGTTGTATAAATTATAAATTACATAATTATTTTTTTTCTTTGAATTTTAATACCCGATATTTGCAAGTCAGTTATGTTAACAGGTACTTTGTCATAAACTACTTTGTTATGTACAGTACATATACGGCTGTGCCTAAATTTCCTTCTTCTCGTGATGTTGATGCTAAGGTATACTTACCTATTGTTGATATTATTTTGTTGACATGTTGTAAACATGATATCATTGCTTCATGTTCTTTTAGTAATTGTTGTATGTCTCATCGGTGTAATCTGGTCTGTAGACCATTTACGTTCCATTGTATAATATAGGTACTGAAAATATTTTATAATAGCGGTCGAGTTTTGCATTCTTTTTCATTTGTATTATCAACTTGAATTTTTTCTAATAATTTACTCACGACATTCGTTTGTTTTTCTTTATAATATACTAAGTGCTCAATGCACATGCAACCTTTTTTCATGGGTACCCAGATCTGTGCTTTCTTTTTTTCCTATATTTCATAAAATTTCTTATAATGTTTGTTAATACAGTTTTCTAGGGGATATTTTTACAGTTGCCCAATGGAAGAGAGAATTCCCCAAAATACAGTGATGACCAATTTTTTCCTCATCTGTATTTCATTCATCACTTTTGATAACCAAAATCAGTGACATATACGTAACCATTACGAGTCCATTCACCCACTGCGTATGGAATTATGTACATAAACAAGCATCTCTGGCTACCACAGTCAAGTCAGCTGTTTTTAGTACCTTTATCTTTATCATGACTTCCAATTCCGAATCATTAGAGCTTATTTCCTTGTTCAACGTTCTGCAAAAGAGTCAAGTTTGCATACGAGGTAACTTTCATCTTCAGCTAACATCCTCTCTGCAGTAATTCCATCTGAGCCCGGTGCTTTCCATCTCGTAAGTTTTCTTTATTATCGATTTCACTTCCAAACAGTGAATTTATTCATTAGTATATTCAAGTCTCCTTCCATTTCTGGTATATTAATCAAATAATCGCCCTCATATCTCGTATTAATGACCTTACAAAGATGTTCCGTCCTGCGTCGTCTTCCTTCTTCTTTGGGAGCTATCGTTTACCAGTCCCTGATATTGCCAGATACTTTTTTCTATTTCTTTTCATTCACACGGGTATTTCATAAATAATTATGCGGGGCTATCCTTATACCAACACCACTTCCTGAATCAATGGCTTTGTCAGCACCACCCGTCTGTTTTTATAGATATTCTTTTATTTCTTCTTCTACTTCATCTAAATTCATTTTCTAGACTTGGGCATATAACAAGTTCTACTATTTTCTTTCAACTCTCAATAAATTTGTTCTACAAATGCATTTTTCCTTTGCCTGTTCCTTATTGTATCCCGGGCCTCAGTCCATGTCCCAATACTTCTTTTCCATCTGAATGATATACATCCCTGATGCTAGTCCATTGTTCAAGTGACTCTTTGATATAGCCCCCAGAACTTTAAACTTATTTCAACAAACAGCAAAAATGGAGCGCAGATACAGTGTAAACACAAGTACAAATAAATATAAGTTTACCATTTTCTAACGTTTCCCAGCGTGTATCATGTAAAGACAAATCAATAAACTCATCTCTTAACGTCACAAATAACCAATTTGAGCACTGGCCAATACGTCAGAATAACTGGCACTTGGCTGATCCGACTCGAAATTTACAGAAACATCCACACAAACACACACAATCATCGCCGAGAAAATATTAGGCAGTGTAGCGCAGCTGCGATTTATTGCCAATAAGCCTCAGCCTTAAAAGAGGTCGTAACAAGGCCTACGACGGAGAAACATTTGCAATAATCTCTCGTATTGTTTGGTAGGCTGGACGGATTTTCGGGGGTGGAGGGGAGAGAAGGAGCGAGGGGAGGGGAGAGGAGGGGCTGCAGGGGGGTTCCTGCTAAGGCTATATATGATGAAGACAGTAAAAAGTGTATGCGAGTGTTATAGGTGTGCTGAGAGAGAGAGAGAGAGAGAGAGAGAGAGAGATAAGAAAACATTAATTAGGAGATCACATTTGCCATACCTAGACTATCAATATCTTATACGTGACTTAGCCAGGAAAAATTAAACAACCCCTTGTATATAAATACACACACGCACACACACATATATATACATATACTGTATATAATATACAAGTACATATTATTACGTATAATATATATGTATACATATAATATATAATATATATACATTAATATATATATATATATATATATATATATATATATATATATATATATATATATATATATATATATATATATATATATATATATATATATATATATATATATATATATATATATATATATATATATATATATGTGTGTGTGTGTGTGTGTAAAAACATACTGCGAATATCTCATTTTTTCTTATAAATTTCTAGTGTGTTCATACTAAATACCAAAAATAAGTACAAAACGAAACCACGACTACACGAAAAAGTTACTTTCACGCGCAGATTTCTTTTACCAGTAAATTTTTTGTCTCTCACCACAATTTTTTCCTTGCAAATTGTTACAGACCCAGTGCTGAACAACTTAGGCTTAGTTTGTATTCAATAAGTTGAGGAAGTAAATTATCCAATTACCGAAATTTTTTTCCATGACTACTTCTGACAAAAATACAAAAAATACAATCATTGTGGCCTGACGACTTATGTCTTAATAAAAGTAATGCAGCATATAAACATTTTTACTGCCAATCATATATAAATAAACAATTATAATTAAACATTTAAAGCGAGCATACACGAATTGCTTCCCAGTAGGTTATTGCACATTCACTACATCACTGGTAGCTAACAAAAAAATAATAAACGCTGTTAGCTCCATATAGGCCCTTTCAACATTTGTACGGAATGGGGCAGTATTAGCAACTTTTTGCCAAAATTACTTCACACTGGAAGGTAACCGACCCCTCTACGTACATACATTCACATATACAAACACACACATGTAATACATATGTATATATATATATATATATATATATATATATATATATATATATATATATATATTTCACACCTAGGAGAGGGCAGATGTACGTCATAAATTGAATTTGCCTTCAAACAACTATTTTACGTACCAAAGATGGGTGTCTTAAGCAAATGCCCCTTCGCTGTCATATTCACTGGAAGCAAAAGTCTACATCTCTATTTACGACACCTGCGCATCTAGAGAGGCGCATCGTAATATTAATGGCCCATGGAAAATCCCTCATTCGAGGGGATCCTCCAAATTCAACCGAAAGGGTTAAACAAAAAACGGTTGACACCTTAGGACAAAAACGACCCAAGATGATTGCTCATCAGGCCTAGGGGTTACCTTTTCATATTACGTAAGTATTGAAAAGTAACCAAACAAGAGGATGTTCATACGTCCCTCTAGCACGCACCTCTTCAAGGAAGACGATTATTTCAGGACGCTAGAGAGAAAGACAGCGAAAAAGTTTCCAAATTGTCCTTGTGGCCAGGTAGGAATAT
Organism: Macrobrachium rosenbergii; assembly: GCF_040412425.1. Lineage (NCBI taxonomy): Eukaryota > Metazoa > Arthropoda > Malacostraca > Decapoda > Palaemonidae > Macrobrachium > Macrobrachium rosenbergii. Next base: position 27,389,403 of record NC_089762.1, read on the forward strand.
TACAAGTTTTTATATTTTACATTACCTGTTTTTTTGTAGAGATGGGTAAGTTTCCTCTGTCTCCCAACGGCAACGGGCAATGTTTATGATGTTTAAACATCGCAAAGATTAAAATTTCTGTTGACCAATAAGTTCACCACAGAGCATACAAGAAACTACTCTGAAAAGCTTATTAATTCTATGATACAGCAGTCTGTCCGCAGAGCTAAACACACTGATTATATATATATATATATATATATATATATATATATATATATATATATATATATATTTATATATATATATATATATATATATATATATATTATATATATATATATATATTATATATATATATATATATATATATATATATATATATATATATATATATATATATATATATATAATACCAACTTCCTCCTGAAAATCTCCGCAGTAGCCAAAGGGTTTTAAAATCAAATAGTGATGGATGTAGGGAAGGATGTGGGAGGTGAAGGGAGTTAGGTAGGGAAGGGGGCAGGTTTTACAGCCAAAAAGGTCACCCATAAGCCACCTTCGTCGTCACGGCTCATCTCATTGCCTTTGCCGTCGTCATCAGATTTCTTGAAGACTCCGAATTTCCATGAAGCCAACGGGAAAGATTTAAATCAGTTTGCATTGAGAGAGAGAGAGAGAGAGAGAGAGAGAGAGAGAGAGAGAGAGAGAGAGAGAGAGAGAGTAATATTCTCTAACATTTCCACCTTTACATGAAAATTAATTATATCTGCTCTTGATGAGTAACTGTGGCTAATCAAGACAAAAGTAAAAGAAAAAACAAAATTTTTGTCCACTCTGCTGGCAATAAATCTAAATCTGTGTTAGTCTCAAGTACCAGCTGGGATATCCTCCTTAGAAACCTCACCTGTTTCTTTAATCTTCAACTGATATTCATTCACTAGAAAAACGTTATCATAGTGTTCTATTCATCTGTAAAATTACGACGTTTCTTATAGTAATGTAGTCATTGTTCTTTGTCTAACAACAACAACACTTAGCACAAATTCCTTGACTTCCAAATTACCAATAAGCAGTAGATTTGAGTTACCGGCTCTTAGTATATTAGCACTGGTTAAAGGTAAATAAATAAATTTCAAACATATCAGCCCTTCCACAAAATAGTATCCATATCGTGTATGAATGAATGCAAAAGCAAACACGCAGATAGCCATAAAGTGAATTCATTCCTTTAATGTTGGAGACATGCAATGTATAAACCAACCCTAAAGTAAAAGATCGGCAAAAGAGTCACGGAAAATCGACTCGAATCTTAAAAAAGGACTGAAAATCCTAAGCAGTAATAAGTCTGACAGTAGGTGATAGAGGAAAAGTAAATGTTGGATGTGAGGGCCTGACAAATGTAACTTGGTTGCTTGAGAAAAGAAACAGTTTAAGCAGTTACTAAATATAAAACAAAAATAATACAGGAGGGGGGTGGGGGGTGGGGGGCGCGAGTCTACTAACATCAAAGAGAAAAAAATGAGGTCACAGGATGTGATCTGAAAAAAATTGCCTTTGAGACAGAAGCTTCTTAAAATGAATACAAAATAAAACGATGACACCAAATTATTGCACTATTTAATACAACTAGAAATATCAATAGGTAATAACCAATAGTTATAAATAAATAAATACAGCCCAAGGTTCCAACTTAATGCAGAATGTATTAGACCGGCAAAGAAAAACAATAATGATCGCTTACGTTGAATTAATCCGTAAATTATGCCAATACGAATATTAATACTTTCTTTTGTCACGTATGGTTATAATCAAAGAATAGTATGTACATTTCTTTTATTTGACAAACGCAACACAACAGATTATATATATATATATATATATATATATATATATATATATATATATATATATATATATATATATATATATATATATATGTATATGTATGTATAATGTATGTATGTATATATATATATATATATATATATATATATATATATATATATATATATATATATATATATATATATATACACACACACACACACGAGGGACACCACCGAAATACTATACATCACAATCGAACATATATCACGTCACAATGACCACATCAGGCTGCCAAGTAAAATGCCATAATTTCCTAACGACAGGAATAAAGAACAAAATTCACCTACCGAGAAATACCATTACTGTGCAATTCTGAAAAAATTGATTACTTTCGAGTTGATATCTCAAATCACAATGAGAAAACCATCCACTTCACGGAACACTTATTCTCAAACGTTAATGTACGTGACATGACCGCAAAACATCTGGAGATTGTTAACGTCTATTATTTATGACAATGCAAATCATGCATTTCGGTTCGACCTGGAGGAAAAAATAAGCGCAATAAATTTCTCAAAACATATCGCCCATCTGCAAAGTGCGTATTATTTTAATATAAAACGGCAGGCGGCGGCACATATTTCAAGTCGAATGCGTGGATGACCTATATTATTCCAATTCTAGACAACTCGTTAGTTTATAAGCATATTTCGTGATAAAATCATTCGTTTTGATCTAGGTCAATCACTTCATAAAAATTGAAATGACTGCATAAATCTAACAATGATTTGTGCAAAACTGATATTAAAGTATGGATGAAAAATGCTGTTAATAATAGGCATACTGAAAAGCTACTACGTACTACTGTACTGCTTCTATATTTGTTGCCATTGTACGCTTATGCAGTTCTTTACCAATTTCCAAATCCAGGAATTGCGCCCACTTATATTACATTTTACAATAAAACTATGGTATCCGGTCGTTAATCGTTGTCAATCTTTAAACAATTATTGCAATAAGTCTGGAACTGTGACTAAAGAAGCTATGGAACAAACACGCACAAATTCTGGAACTGTGACTAAAACAGCTACTACACAGACTTTCCTGTCACACTGTTCACAAGATAGAAATGTTCTTGCAGTTTTCAGTATTTTTTGCAATGGTTATTTCATAGCTGCTTTGTTAGTCGTTCAATTTGTTTATAATTTGAAATTATTGGAACTGACGGGTATGAAAAAGATATCTGACCTACGGCAAAAGTATCACCAAATTGTATATAAAATTGACTTCAAATGTAATGGACATTCGTAAAGTCCCTTTGCTGTTGGCGACCAAAAAACATGGATGTTTATGATGGTTGCAAACTTTCCGACAATCTCCTTAAAAAAACATCATTTCAAAGTAATCAATAAAGATATTTCCTTTCATTTCAAATTCGATTACGAAAGTAATCATCTACATACATTAAACTCTCGTTAACGGCTATTCCAAGGGTACATAATGCATGTTATTCCGGAAGTAAGAATTTGCCATGATCTGAATGAACACTGAATTCGTGTGTTTTTGGTAGTTTATAGAACTCTCAGCATAATACTGAGGACTCTCATATCTGAAACAGCCACATCTTTCTGAGAACCGTTTTACGACTGTATAGTCACTGCTTAAACCAGTGAAGAAAGCGAAATAGGTTTATCTTCTTTAACATATTACCTGAACATATCTTGTTTAACATTTTATTTCAATATATCTTATTTAACATGTGAGCAAAGTAAAGGAAGAGGAACATTTTCTATGCCTACAAGAGGGTATTTGGTGGTACAAAGGCGAGACGAGTGTCAGAGACTGGTTCCCTTTAACAGCCAATCTGAATCGTCATTACGAACGAGTTTAGGAATCTTGCGACTTTTGTGATCTAGTTTGAGTGAATACGATAATGATGATGATGATGATGATGTGACAAAATTCCCTCTTATCATATGTGTGGTATTCGAGCACACTACCACCAATGTTATGTGATAACTGATAAGGAAATATTCTTAATAAAACATGAAAGCGGAGGTGCTATTGTTTTAGAAATCATTTCTTCTTTAACATGGACACCGAAACGTGTTGAGAAGTCCAAAACTAGGTTGTTACGAGAAAAATTTTTAATAATAATATACCCTACTAATTTACCCTTTAATGAGGAAAATAATAGAGAATCACTCCAATTAACAAAGATACAATCTTGAATTTATCTTTCAACTTCACGCAGGTAAAAATGGACCGAGAAATCCTGTAGAAAACGACTATGCCTTTTTCTTCCTTTTAAACATTTTCAGAATTCTCGGGACGAGTGAAAGGACGTGCGAGGTAAGGAGCAGGGGGCGAAGGAGTGGGGGATAAGGGTGGCTAAAGGGGAGGGGGGGGCCGGGGTGTGAAAAGGAGGGCCACAGCGGAAGAAACATAATTTAAAACTCGTTAAAAATAACAAGCGGAGGCCTCTTAACCACGCCACCTAGCGGCTGCCTGCCTGCCAGTCTCCTCCTTGACTATTGAACGTAAGAACGAAAAAGAGAGAGAATACAAGAGGAAAGGAGTAAACAAATATCGAAAGTGTAAACTGTAAGATGGATTCAAATTACATGTGACAAGAGAAGTGTTCCAAGAACATTTCCTAAGGCGAGGGAACGAAATGATGTTAGGATTGAGACTAATTTTTTCCTTTATGGTCGGGGGGTGGTGGGGAAAGACACCTGAGAGAAATTATCTCAGAGTTTAGTGGAAATTAGTACTGCGTAATTTTGTGCCAGAAAGCAAAATGAAAACATCCCAACTATATATAAAAAGACATTTTATTAACATCTGAAAATCGTAAACACTCGTTCCCCTCTGGGAAAGAAAAATAACAGGACTAAAGTCAAAAACTTTACTTCAGCAGAGAAATCTCTCAAGAAAGGGCAGAAGAACCGTTACTGAAAGAGATAAAAAAATAAATTATATTTAAAAACTTCCTTTAAATTCCATCAGCATGCATGGAATTAAATAATAATAATAATAATAATAATAATAATAATAATAATAATAATAATAATGATTACATTATACACCAATAACAAAATAAGTATGTTATTAAATTCAACCTGAAAATTATAATAATCTTGAGAAGATATGGAAAATATTTTATTACAAAATAGGCACCACGAGTAAAAAAAAAAACGTAAAAAGCAGTTAGCTACTATATTCATCTCGACATGATAAAATGAAATAAATAAATTCCTTCGTGACACTCAATATATATACTGTATATTACCTTCAAAACTTTGGAATGGCTAAGGAAAATCCCCTTTCCCTAGTGCTTAGCAACCTACTGTATATATGGAGTTTTTTTAAGTAAAATTATTGCCCGTTTTTTTGCCTAAGGGGGTTCTTTAGTTTCGATACGTTGATGACATATTCTGTGTTTGGCCCATGTGCGAAAATTTGAACTGTTTTTTGGACAAGTTAAATCATTTGGTACCTTCTATTAAATTCACCGTTGAAGAAGAAAATAATTGTTCATTACCATTTTTAGATGTTTCGGTTCATAGGAGGGATAGAAGCTTTGTGTTTGATGTTTACAGGAAACCTACAAACGTCTGTTCTTATATCCACTATTATTCAGATCACCAGGTTAATGTAAAACTCTCAGTTTTCTGTAGCATGTTTTTAAGGGCATTAAGGACATGCAGCCCGGAACTCTTAGACTCAGAGTTTTGTAAAATTTATGACATATAGGAATTATGTTGAGTTAAGTATATCTTAGTTTAGCCAGACCACTGAGCTGATTAACAGCTCCCCTAGGGCTGGCCCGAAGGATCAGATTTATTTTACGTGGCTAAGAACCAACTGGTTACCTGGCAACGGGACCTACAGCTTATTGTGGAATCCGAACCACATTGTGACGAGAAATGAATTTTCTATCACCAGAAATAAATTCCTCTAATTCTTCACTGGCCGGTCGGAGAGTCGAACGCTGGCCCAACAGCGTGATAGCCGAGAGCTCTACCCACCCCGTCAATGAAGAACTAGGAATTATGTTAAAATACCCAAAGTTTTTAATCGACAAATTTTTGCAGAAAGCTAGAAACATTTTTTATTCCAGTAACAATAGGGAGCCTTTTGTGAGAGAGAATATTTTGACACTACCATATAGTGAAAATCTTTGTTTTATTCAAAAACTACTGAAAACTTTCAAGATAAAATTAATGTTGTTTACAAGAATTCAGGGACACTTCAGAATACCATTGTTCGTGACTCCCCAAAACAAATTAGTGGCTGTATTTACACGATTCCTTGTGTTGGGTGTAGTAATAAATACCTATAGTAGGTCAAACTGGTAAAGAACTAGATTGCCGTCTAAAACAGCATCGTTATGCAGTTCGAACAGATCAATTGACAAGTGCTTTATTTGTACATATGAATGATTTTAACCATTGTATATACTGGGAAAATTCATCTGAGATAAATTTTTGCAACCACATTGTTAAAAGAAATATAACTGAATCTGCCTTTATTAAGCATTTTAACAATCAACTTATGAAATTAGACCTTGTTCATAAAATTCAGGTCAATTTTTTAAATTAGTAATCTTGTTCATAAAATTGTAGTTTGGTAGTACTGTTTTCTTCACTATGTCACCTTTTAGCAACAGCCTGTTCTAACTTGCAAAATTTGTTTTCAGTCTTAAACATTTTTAAAGCACTTTTACTTATTGTTTGGACCTCAGTTGTCGTCACGACCTGTGGTGCAGTAGCCTCTGTTTTTACTTCAAACTAGTGGGATTGCAAAGAAAAAGATGGGTGAGGAAGATTTTAGGAAAAGGAGCGTGATGTTTTGCTTGTTAATGGCTTTGATCTTTGTTTTGTGAAGTGTTCTTGTTTATGTATACATACATTTATTTTACTTTGTACCCTCTAACTGTTTTTCATTCTGGATGGAAACAAATCTGTTTCCAAACTTTTTGCAAACTTTTTTTCCAACAATTCCCAAACTGTTTCCAAACAGTTTGCAAACTTTGTTCCAAACAATGTTTCCTAAGCAGCCTTTATGTATCTACTTATTTTACTTTGGTCCCAAAGAAGTTTAATTTTCACCTTTCATGTTTGTCTTTGGTTGGTCTTTAATTTTCACCTTTCATGTGTCTATGTGTGTGTCTATGTATATATATATATATATATATATATATATATATATATATATATATATATATATATATATATATATATATATATAATCATAAACTACAAATATCAAATTCACTACCTCATATCTCCGATGGATTATCACCGAAGGGAATTTATATAAGTGATAAATGACATCTCGGGACGCGATATATTTATATTACCACCGCTGTCTTTCTTCTTGATAAGGAATTTGTGATTGTATATAAATCACGGTGTGATAAAAATTTCATATATATATATATATATATACACACATATATACACATATATATATTTATATATTGTCTTTCTCCTTTGATAGGTGACGACGTTACTATGTTAAAGTTTTTTCTAAATATTTTCTATTTCCATTCTAATTTGGTAAGATATTCATCAACAGCTGCTTTAGTAACTATTAAAACTATCTTAAAACATACTGTTTTCATGTCTAAAGCTACAACATACAAAATAATCCTCTACTTGATCAAAGATATAATACATAAGATCTACTTACAATTTTCTTTTAAATGCAAAACAGCTAAATGAAAATGTTCTATATATCAGTTTTACTCACCCAAGGGGATATTTAAGTAATAGCTGCTCCTGTCAAATCGGATGTTAACTCAATGCCTGTCACATGAAGGATTTTCAAGTTCATTACTATAAGAATTATATGTCCTGTCGCTGGGAGTATGTGAATATTTGATTTATTTGAACTTAAGGATGATAGTTACCCACACAGAAATCTTTTACTAGGCAATCTCTTTTTGGTGACAAGCCATGGCAATCTCGTTTTGGTGACAAGCCATAGCTGAGAAAATGGGTACAAGATGCCCAAAATAAGCGAATCCCATACACGGAAAGAACATATTTCATACGCTCCTACAAAAAGTAATGTAATTAGTAAATTGGTTACTATTTAACCAGTCTACTCCCATTTCTCAATTAGTTCAAGCTCATTTAGTCTTTCGAAGAAATAAATTAAATTATATATCCTTATACATGTCTCGCAAAATATGATTACAAAACACTGGATAAAATAGTTGGAGCAACTGCAAAAAGCGACAAGGGAATGCTTATATATGGGTCTGGGGAAAGATGGTGAAAGTAGTTGAATCCGGTGAGGAATGACGAAAGTAAGTTTGGACCCGGAAGAAAGATAATCAATTGAAGTTGGCGAGAGAATAGGAAGAATGCTGAATAGCTTAAAGTGATAGTAGAAAAAAAGAGGTATTCTGGTTAGGACAAAAGACCTGGAGGACACTTCTCGAAAAAGGAGAATATGTGAGCAGATGGTCAAGAGAATGGAACAAAATATAAATATTAGTATGCTAAGCGCTGACAGATGGTTATGAAGCTAGCGAAGATCCGATCAGCTCATTCGTATCAGTGCTTAGGCTTGAAAGGGTTGGTTGTAACGGTTCCAAAATACTCCAAAAACATATCTGCATGATTATATGATGTACCCATTGCTAAGACCACAACTGTAACATTCTCTGGCACGGCGAAGTTTATGATTTTCATGAATAATTAAGCAGTTTATTTATTTACTTATTATTATTACGATGATGATTATTATTATTATTATCATTTTATGCTGCTATTGCTAATCTGAATTTTCATAAATCTACAGCATTATATTATGGTTTCAAATATTTTTGTTACACATCCATTCCCGAACTTTCATCTTTTAATTCAACTTTATCGTTACCCATCATAACTAAAGTTTTTTTCAATCGTCCATGGTTTTTCTTCCAGCATCACCGAGAACCTGAGAACCTCCCCGTCTTTCCCCCCTCCTTCGAGTGTTTCATGGGGCAGGGTAGAGCCAGGGCCCACTGGGTAGAACCGGGAGGTAGGAAGGGTTTTGGGTAGAGGGTAGGGATGCTGGGGAGGTCGACTCCTGGTTATTGGATCCTCCTTTGGCTGGGATTTGGAGAGTTTACGATCCAATGACCCACCACAAACACAGAATATAATTCCTCTTGTCCTTTTATTCTTGTAGCTTATAATACCTATCATATGGCGATCAATAAAGGTCGGCGATGTGACGACCAACCCAAATGGCCGCTTGCGGCCCGCAGAGGTCAGATTTAGGAATGGCCTCCCTAACGTACATATATGACCTGAGACGTCCTCGCCTGCCGCGATTCACGTGGCATATAGACTTTTAGAAAATGCCGTTATCAAAATTACAACCCGACAAATGTCTTTAGCTGTCGTCGTAAATATGGCTGTGGTCAGGGAGCGGAGCACTTCTGGTGTTTTGAAAGTCGCTTGACGATGGGGCCTGCTTTCTTTTCGGATGTCCATGGCACTCAGGGACAGGGACGAGACGAAAGCGTGGGATCAGGAAAAGTGCGAGAGTAATTTGTTGTTATTATTTATCTTAAAACTTGAACTTGCATTATCAGCTTACTTACTGAATTGTTATTTAATCATTCCTCCTTTACTTTCGGCCACTTTGTGTACAATGAGCTTGAGCTTACCGTTACACGTTATTCAAGTAAACTATATAAGTTTAAAGTATGTGAAATTGTTTGCTTGTGTGTGTGTTTACGCGAAGAGAGAGAGAGAGAGAGAGAGAGAGAGAGAGAGAGAGAGAGAGAGAGAGAGAGAGAGAGAGACGTGGTCATATACTTCACCATGGTTCTGCTTCCCTTATCCTTGTAAATATCAGAGAGAATATGAGAGTGTGAGAATATACAAATACATCTATGATGATACAGGAAACTGAATTATGGGAAAATAAAGTACCTCCTCTCCTTCCCTCTCGTTTCCAGGTAATCCTCCCAAAATTTTATTTGTGATACTCACAGCTTTCTATGAAGTTGGGCCTTGTTTAGCGTTTCAAGTGTTCAATATAATAGTCTCTCTCTCTCTCTCTCTCTCTCTCTCTCTCTCTCTCTCTCTCTCTCTCTCTCTCTCTCTTTCACACACTGGCATCCGATGGTCCCATCATTAATATTCTCATTGTTTTATTTCCTATTATAAAATTTTGCTCAAGTTGTGAAATTTTATTTTTAACGTTTTGCTGAGGTATAAGCAATAAATCTTTTTTTTTAACTTTTGAATTTTTAATGCTTTTCAAATGACATGGCGTACTAAATCAAAATTTGTGGCGATTTTAATGAGTTCTCGCTCTACCCACCCATCTCGAATTCAAGATTCCTCAATAAAACTTTCCTTATTATATTCAACATGCAAAAGGTTTTCATGAGGAAGAGGTCTGGTCAGATCGCTAACACATTTAGTGGGTAATTCTTAATATTAAGTAACCGTTCTTCATATTTTCAGTATTATTTTACTCCTAACTAATGTTTACTCCACAATAAGGGTGCAGGTAGTCTTAATGACAATGAAGTCTATGGTCATTACTCTCTGACAAAAAGTCAGTCTTCTACCCATTAACAATTGAACAGCTCAGGACCAATCATACATTTACACCAAAACTCTCTCCAGAACTTACCTTTACAATAATTTTAATTTTTAAAAACTTTTAAAGAACAAGCTGAAAATGCAGCTTCAGAATGAACTAACCAGCCAACTGTTAATATGTCATGACTTGAATATCCGAAATGCTGAACAGAAATTCCCCTTTCATTTCTCCTCTTTGTTCCTCTCTCGATTAAAGTGGGGATTTTACTGTAAATTATCTCAGCTTTACTAACCTGCATCAAAAACTATCCACACTTGTTTTCATTATTTAATGAAAGTGTCAACCAATTCGTAAAGATATTCCCCGTAATATCGCATAATGAATATTATTCAGCACTGGTTCGAAAAGACCAAGCAGAACTCACATAATTGTAAGGACTCAAGTTATTCAGATGTAGGCTAATAATGAATTTTCCAAGAGCAATATAATACATTTTGCGCAGTACTGAGATATCACAGAAATTACCAACATCCATCATCCGACATACTGTACATAGCAATGAATAGGGAATTTGTGTATTGCAATTCTCTTCAAGGCAAGCCAGTTAATAGCAACAAAGTCTCTGTATAGTGTCCTCTCTTGATTACCTTGGTCCCCCAGCGTTTAGTACTGGGCAACCCACTGCACTATTCAACCATCCCTTTACAACATGGGTCCCATCCCTCTTCACTTACACAGTCTAAATGAAGTCACTGACATCGACCGAACCACGAACTATGACTGTGTTGTTATCATTTATCATTTACTAACAACCTAGGCACAAAGCGTTGTTCTTAACAGCCAGAATCTGACCAACAACGGTAGAATGAATAAACCATAGCTCTGTAAATCAGTAATTATCTATCCTTTTCTAGAGTACAATTTGAGACCGATAACACGAGATATGGAATCTGGACTTCCGACTGCTTTCATCATACTAATAAATTGCTTCATTTTCGTCATCCTTGTTTTACCTAAAGGGTTAATGAAACATTAATACTAATTAGAGTGGTCCAAAATTTTCAAGTCATTCGATCTCTGGCAAACGCCCACCTTCAGCAAAGGCACCATATTGTGCATAAATATAATTTTCATCTACTGACTGACTGATAATATTCATTACTTTTGTTCCATCAGTTAATCTGCGGATTAAACTTACCGGATGTTCCCAGGTCGCTTACCCTTATAGTCTCTCCGCCGAACTGCAGAAGTTTTCCTACATTAATCCTGATCATAATGTAATAAATGTTTCGGGCCGGTTTGCAAGAAACTACCTACAGTTCAGAAGGTCACAGGTCCTGACCTTGAAATCCTTAATAAGTGTGGAGTCACCGGTGCCATTCATTCTGTAAGAAAATATACCCATATTGAACCTAAAGAAATTACGGAAAAGATATCTACCACTAGATGTTACGAAAATATCGCGAGAAACTTAATAAAACTGTTGTACTTTTCAGAGTAATATTAAAGATGTCTACAAAAATGCGCTGGGCATATCCATGCTTTTATAAGCCACAGAGTTTATTCTTCTCTCAGGTAACTAGCTTTGTGCCTCATAGCATGAAAAATCTAATATATATATATATATATATATATATATATATATATATATATATATATATTTTTCATGTTATATATATATATATGTATGTATATATATATTAGATTGTTCATGTTATGATGCACAAAGCTGTGTGTATATATACATATATATATATGTGTGTGTATATGCATGCATGCATTTATATATACATATATATATATATATATACATATATATGCATATATATATACACATATTTATATATATATATATATATATATATATATATATATATATATATATATATATATATATATATATATATATATATATATATATATATATTCCAGTTTGTTTTACAAAAGAAGTGTTCCTTGAATGTTATTTTTTTACTACTTGTAGTAATTTAATTCGAAATGCATATGAAAGTGTGAGACAATAACAATACCCAGTGGTTAAATGGGGGGGAAAAGTAAAGCAATTATTTGGGCTTTCTTGACTTCGCATTTCTTTTATAAATAATAAAAAGGGGATACATTCTACCCTGCTACAATTTCTGAACATGGAAGAGAAAGAAATGGCGCGCCTTCACATCCTATCATGCACGATCGGGTTATTCGCCACAATACGTTCGTCGTCTAACCGTCTCCAGATGGCATGGGTGGACTTCAAAGAAGCAGGCAAAAAGGATGCTAGGTATTAGCTATCAAAGGAAGAGCGAAGACTACCAAAAAGAATCTCTCTCTCTCTCTCTCTCTCTCTCTCTCTCTCTCTCTCTCTCTCTCTCTCTCTCTCTCTCTCTCTCTCTTTTAAAAGACTTTGGATATGTGTGGAACAGCCTTACGCTCAACTTCCCTTCCTTTTCTCTTCCCTTTCTTCTTCTTCTTCTTCTTCTTCTTCTTCTTCTTCTCCTCCTTCCCCCTGTTCCTGCGAAAGAGAATTTTGGAGATTCTTTGTGAGCCGGCGATATCATCCCGTATTCGTCGAAAGAGGCAGCGGTCTGAGAAGCTGCTTTTATAGGGAAAATGTATCTTCAAAAACCTTGCCTCGGTTCTCTAACGGGAGTCCAAAAATTTGAAATTGTAATGTTTCTCCCACTTTTCTCTGGTAGGTAAAGGTTGGTGAAGGGTGGGCACCCCCTCGTGGGTCTTACGTCCCCGAGTCGTAAGAGTTATATTCCCTCGATGCTCTTGCATATAACACGATTCCTCGGCCTTCCCTTGCCTGACAAATTCTGACTTGAGAAAGAAAAGAGAAGCTAAATCTTTTGAAAGTTGGGGAGGCCATTTTCCGCTCTGGTTTGTTTTATGTGGACCTCTCTTGTTCGTCTTCTTTTTCGTTTTCTTCCTCGCATCAGACAGAGCGAGGCTTCCCAGTAGAACGGAGATCGGATATCACAGTCGACACGGCAGCAGGCAGAGCGTCGAGCAGAACACGGAAGAAATATTGTGAGAAATGACGAGCGAGTGAGAGGGGGCATACGCCCCCCTTTTAGCCGCAACCCACACGAGTTCGAGCCCAATTTGCGTGTTAGCTGGCGCGTGGCTTCACTGGCGTTCTGACCCCAAGTCAAACCCTTTGATCTTACAACAATACATTTTCCTGGGCCACCCTGCAGCACCCTCGCGATGAAAAGGACCATTCTATCGTGTAATGCCGTCCGCCCCCCAATCTCGCTTTTGCCACACGAGGGGCTCAGGCGAACGCACATTAATATTTATTGAATCGAAGTCCAGGTCAGTCGGTGCATCCGAAGAAGAGGAGGCTGATGGCGGTGCTGCAAGGAATACGAAGCAAGCGCCTCATGAATCCTTTATGACCAGCCCCGAGCCGGCCAATCAGCGAATGCTACGTCACAGGCGTGCGCCTTATTTGAATATCCACCCTCTCCCCTTAGTGATCGACTCTCCTCTTTGCCTCCGCGCTGAACTGACTATCGGCTTTAAAAAATCATTCTATCGGCTACTCCGGTCCTCCCCCCTCTTTCTCTTCCTCCTCCTCCTCCTCCTCTTCCCCCTCGTCCTCCTACTTGAGGCCCTCCTCCTTATACTCCACTCCTACTACAACTACTACTATGTTTCCCCATCCACTCCCCTTTCGTCCCTTTGGCGCGTGCTTTCTCTCTTTTCTATCTCTTCTGTCAGCACAGGAGAGACAGACATCCGAGGCTATCACGAACGACAGCCAAGAAGAGAAGTAAGAAGAGAGAAAGAAGTAGAGGGAAAATAGAAATCTTTAACATCGTCCTCAAACCGAACCATTGATGCCGTCTGAAGTTGAGCCAATCGAACCGAACGAGGGGAGTTGACGAATGGAGAGAGAGAGAGAGAGAGAGAGAGAGAGAGAGAGAGAGAGAGAAAGGGGGGGGGCGGTGGCGGTGCCACCCTCCCATCCTTTACCTCATGCATCCCTCAACCCTCGTCCCCTCACCCTACCACCATTAAAAGACCATCTCCCCTTCCTTGAAGAACTTCCCCTCCTTTCCTTAAAGTCGTCTCCTTTTTTATAAGGGTCGGGACTCGGAGGCTAAATTTACATGAGCCAATCTGCATACAGTACGTATGGAGATGGGAGGAGCCTTGTCACCCCATCCACCAGTTAGCGTAGTCCTTGAGGAGAGACGCGAACCGGTTTAAAGGCGAGAGGGGAAAGACGGAAGAAGTAAGAGGGGAGGTGATGAAAAATTTGAATGATCGTTCTGCATATGCGTCACACAATAAGTGGGCGGAGCGAAGGGGTGTCTAGACTTACATCCTGTTCCCCATTGGTCCAAGATGCGTAAGCTGTATGCAAATCAAATTGAAGGAAATATTCAAGATGGTCTTTTAAATTTGAATATGGCAGAAGAGTGAAATGGTGGGTTACTGAGGTATGCACCACGACAGATTATTTTGCTGAACTTTACTTTGGATAATCTGTAAAACACTGAAACTAAACAACAAATAAACAAAAAAAGTAGAAACTCTCCAAGTAGTTCTAAGCCTTAACAATTTAGAACAAAGAAAAACGAAAGAAAATATACATATAAACACACACACATGTATGCAAGTAGCCTATATATCTATACATACGTATGTATTTCTGAATACACATACATACAGACACAAATATATATATATATATATATATATATATATATATATATATATATATATATATATATATATATATATATATACATATATATATATATATATATATATATATATAGATGATAAAACAAAAGAGTATAGACTTGTAAAGTCTTGCAAGGAATATCTCGGCTTGAGCAGTTATAACTAAAGGGGAAAAATAAACCAATTCACGCCCATGTAAGTTCTTCAGTTCATCCACTAAAAGCAAAAGATGTTCAAAACTTTAATGGTATATTCCTTGAGCCTTGCATTTAATAAACACTTAAATAATATTCAAATAAATAATGGGCTAAGAAGAGGATCAGACACTACTAGTAAAAAGAGGGTATCCGAACTCCTTTCATCCACTTGTAGTAATCCCAAGCCCCGAACTCCTGTTCCTTCTACAAGAAGCCAAGTCCTCCCCCTCCAACAAACGTACCCGCGCCCCTCCCCCCTTGCCCATAAAAGATACTCCTGACGATGCGAAGCGGCGTGTCTTTAAGCGCAATGGGCGGCTCTGTTCAGAACTTTGACCATACTACATGTTGGCGAGTACGTCTCTTTATGAACACTTCTCGGCTGGAGGAGACAGGGGGTGATGACCCCCTTCACCTTCCCCCTCCCCTCCTTACAGACCTTTCTGTTCGGAGATTGTTCCTGTAGTGCGATAGTGAAAAGGAGCGACAACACTCACATAGAAATAAAAAAAGATAACGTTAAGCTGAGGAGTAAAATGAAATTACTTTTATAATAAAACAATATGCATACATATATAATAGTCCTCGAGATGAGACATGAAACTCGTATGACAGACAATATAACAAAAGTTTAACATTTGTTAAAGATGGTCTTTGGGCAATTTAAATGTCATTATTACCTCTAAAAATTTCCATTGACACAAAGCCAAAACTAAAATATATTTACAAAACAAATTAAAATACACAACATACAACATGAGAATGCCCACTTTACCACTTTGGTTTAGCTACAAAGACTCCCAAGCCTTTCATTCACAACACGACCCACTGTCATTCTGAAGACTACCAAGCCTTTCATTAACAACATGACTCACTGTCATTCTGAAGACTACAAAACCTTTTGTTCACAACATGACTCACTGTCATTCTGAAGACTACCAAGCCTTTTGCTCACAACATGACTCACTGTCATTCTGAAGACTACCAAGCCTTTCATTCACGACATGACTCACTGTCATTCTGAAGACTACCAAGCCTTTAGTTCATATCACGCACTGTCTTTCTGAAGGCTTGTTTTCATTCACATCATGACTCACTGTCATTCTGAAGACTACCAAGCCTTTTGTTCACAACATAACTCACTGTCATTCTGAAGACTACTAAAGCCTTTTGTTCATAACATGACTCACTGTCATTCTGAAGACTACAAAGCCTCTTGTTCACAACATGAGTCATTCTACCATTCTGAAGACTACAAAGCCTTTTGTTCACAACATGACTCACTGTCACTCTGAAGACTACTAAGCCTTTTGTTCACTGTCATTCTGAAGACTGACTCACTGTCATTCTGAAGACTACCAAGCCTTTTGTTCACAACATGACTCACTGTCATTCTGAAGACTACCAAGCCTTTTGTTCACAACATGACTCACTGTCATTCTGAAGACTACAAAGCCTTTCATTCACAACATGACCCACTGTCATTCTGAAGACTACAAAGCCTTTCATTCACAACATGACCCACTGTCATTCTGGAGTACCAAGCCTTTTGTTCACAACATGACTCACTGTCATTCTGAAGACTACCAAGCCTTTCGTTTGTAACATGACTCACTGTCATTCTGAAGACTACCAAGCCTTTCATTCACAACATGACTCACTGTCATTCTGAAGACTACCAAGCCTTTCGTTCACAACATGACTCACTGTCATTCTGAAGACTACTAAGTCTTTCATTCAGACTACTAAGTCTTTCATTCACAACATGACCCACTGTCATTCTGAAGGCTACCAAGGCTTTTGTTCACAACAGGACTCACTGTCACCCTGAAGACTACTAAGTCTTTTCAGACCACTAAGTCTTTCATTCACAACATGACACACTGTCATTCTGAAGACTACCAAGGCTTTTGTTCACAACAGGACTCACTGTCATTCTGAAGACTACCAAGCCTATTGTTCACAACATGACTCACTGTCATTCTGAAGACTACCAAGCCTTTTGTTCATAACATGACTCACTGTCTTTCTGAAGACTACCAAGCCTTTCATTCACACCATGACTCACTGTCATTCTGAAGGCTACCAAGCCTTTTGTTCACAACATGACTCACTGTCATTCTGAGGGCTACCAAGCCTTTTGTTCACAACATGACTCACTGTCATTCTCAAGGCTACCAAGCCTTTTGTTTAAAACATGACTCACTGACATTCTGACGGGCTACCAAGCCTGTCATTCACAACGTGACTCACTGTCATTCTCAAGGCTACCAAGCCTTTTGTTCATAACATGACTCACTGTCATTCTGAGGACTACCAAGCCTTTAATTCACGACATGACTCACTGTCATTCTGAAGGTTACCAAGCCATTCATTCACAAAATAACCCACTGTCATTCTGAAGGCTACCAAGCATTTTGTTCACAACATGACTTACTGCCATTCTGAGGACTACCAAGCCTTTTGTTCATAACATGACTCACTGTCTTTCTGAAGGCTACCAAGCCTTTCGTTCATAACATGACTCACTCTCATTCTGAGGGCTACCAAGCCTTTTGTTCACAACATTACTCACTGTCATTCTCTAGGCTACCAAGCCTTTTGTTCACAACATGACTCACTGTCATTGTGAAGGCTACCAAGCCTTTTGTTCAGAACATGAATCACTGTCATTCTGAGGGCTACCAAGCCTTTCATTCACAACATGACTGCCATTCTCAAGGCTGCCAAGTCTTTTGTTCATTGACTGTCATTCTGAGGGCTACCAAGCCTTCATTCACAACATGACTCACTGTCATTCTGAAGAGTACCAAGCCTTTCGTTCACAACATAACTCATTGTCATTCTGAAGGCTACCAAGCCTTTCGTTCACAACATGACTTACTGTCATTTTGAAGACTAAAAAGCCTTTTGTTCACAACATAACTCACTGTCTTTGTGAAGGCTACCAATCATTTCATTCACACGATGACTCTGTCATTCTGAAGATTACCAAGCCTCTCATTCACGACATATCTCACTGTCATTCTGAAGATTACCAAGCCTTTCATTCATAACATAACTCACTGTCATTCTGAAGACTACTAAGCCTTTCATTCACAACATGACTCACTGTCATTCTGAAGACTACCAAGCCTTTCGTTCACAACATGACTCACTGTCATTCTGAAGACTACCAATCATTTCGTTCACAACATGGCTCTGTCATTCTGAAGATTACCAAGCCTTTCCTTCACGACATGACTCTCTGTCATTCTGAATACTATCAAGCCTTTCGTTCACAACAAGACTCACTGTTATTCTGAAGATTACCAAGCCTTTTATTCACGATATGATTCACTGTTATTCTGAATACTACCAAGTCTTTTGTGCACAACATGATTTCATTGTCATTCTGAAGATTACCAAGACTTTCATTAATGACATGACTCACTGTCATTCTAAAGACTACTAAGCCTTTAGTTCATAACACGACTCACTGTCTTTCTGAAGACTACCAAGCTTTTCATTCACATCATGACTCACTGAAGGCCACCAAGCCTTTCGTTCACAACATAACTCACTGTTATTCTGAAGACTACCAAGCCTTTCGTTCATAACATGACTCACTGTCATTCTGAAGACTACAAAGCCTCTCATTCACAACATGATTCTGTCATTCTGAAGACTACCAAGCCTTTCATTCACGACATGTCTCACTGTCATTCTGAAGATTACAAAGCCTTTTGTTCACAACATGACTCACTGTCATTCTGGAGACTACCAAGCCTTTTGTTCACAACACGATATTCTTATTCTGGAGATTACCAAGCCTTTCATTCACGACATGTCTCACTGACATTCTGAAGACTTCCAAGCCTTTCATTCAAAACATGACTCACTCTCATTCTGAAGACTACCAATCATTTCGTTCACAACATGACTGTCATTCTGAAGATTACCAAGCTTTTCGTTCACAACATGACTCACTGTCTTTCTGAAGGCTACGAAGCCTTTCGTTCATAACATGACTCACTGTCATTCTGAGGGCTACCAAGCCTTTCATTCACAACATGATTCACTGTCATTCTCAAGGCTACCAAGCCTTTTGTTCTCAACATGACTCACTGTCATTGTGAAGGCTACCAAGCCTTTTGTTCAGAACATGAATCACTGTCATTCTGAGGGCTACCAAGCCTTTCATTCACAACATGACTGTCATTCTCAAGGCTACCAAGTCTTTTGTTCACAATATGACTCACTGTCATTCTGAGGGCTACCAAGCCTTTCATTCACAACATGACTCACTGTCATTCTGAAGACTACCAAGCCTTTCGTTCACAACATAACTCATTTTCATTCTGAAGGCTACCAAGCCTTTTTTCACAACATGACTCACTGTCATTCTGAAGACTACAAAGCCTTTTGTTCACAACATAACTCACTGTCTTTGTGAAGGCTACCAATCATTTTATTCACACCATGACTCTGACATTCTGAAGATTACCAAGCCTCTCATTCACGACATGTCTCACTGTCATTCTGAAGACTAGCAATCATTTCTTTCACAATATGACTCTGTCATTCTGAAGATTACCAAGCCTTTCATTCACGACATGACTCTCTGTCATTCTGAATACTACCAAGCTTTCGTTCACAACGACATACTCTCATTCTGAAGACTACCAAGCCTTTTGTTCACAACATGACTCACTGTCTTTCTGAAGGCTACCAGTCATTTCATTCACAACATGACTCTGTCATTCTGAAGATTACTACGCCTTTCATTCACGACATGTCTCACTGTCATTCTGAAGACTACCAAGCCTTTCATTCACAACATGATTCACTGTCATTCTGAAGACTACCAATCATTTCGTTCACAACATGACTCTGTCATTCTGAAGATTACCAAGCCTTTCATTCACGACATGACTCTCTGTCATTCTAAGTACTACCAAGCCTTTCGTTCACAAGAAGACACACTGTCATTCTGAAGATTATCAAGCCTTTTATTTATGATATGATTCACTGATATTCTGAATACTACCAAGCCTTTTGTTCACAACATGACTCATTATCATTCTGAAGATTACCAAGACTTTCATTCACGACATCCCTGTCATTCTAAAGACTACCAAGCTTTTTCTAAAGACACTGTCTTTCTGAAGGCTACTTTTCATTCACATCATGACTCACTGTTATTCTGAAGGCCACCAATCTTTTCGTTCACAACATAACTCTGTCATTCTGAAGACTACCAAACCTTTCGTCCATAACATGACTCACTGTCATTCTGAAGACTACAAAGCCTTTTATTCTGTCATTCTGATACTATTCATTCGACATGTCTCACTGTCATTCTGAAGACTACCAAGCCTTTTGTTCACAACATGACTCACTGTCATTCTGGAGACTACCAAGCCTTTTGTTCACAACATGACTCTGTCATTCTGAAGATTACCAAGCCTTTCATTCACGACATGTCTCACTGTCATTCTGAAGACTATCAAGCCTTTTGTTCACAACATGACTCTGTCATTCGGAAGACTACCAAGCCTTTCATTCAAAACATGACTTACTCTCATTCTGAAGACTACTAATCATTTCGTTCACAACATGACTCATTCTGTCATTTTCGTTCACAACATGACTCAGACTAAGGCTACCAAGCCTTTCGTTCACAACATGACTCACTGTCATTCTGAAGGCTACCAAGCCTTTTGTTCACTAACATGACTCACAGTCATTCACAACATCACCTACTCTCTATTCTGAAGACTACCAAGCCTTTTCATTCATGACATGTCTAACTGTCATTCTGAAGACTACCAAGCCATTTGCTCACAACATGACTGAAAGTCATTCTGAAGACTACTACAAAATTCATTCACAACATGACTCATTGTTAATCTGAAGACTACCAAGCCTTTTGTTCACAATATGATTCATTCTGAAGAGAGAGAGATTCATGACATGTCTAACTGTCATTCTGAAGACTACCAAGAGTTCACAACATGACTCACTGTCATTCTGAAGATTACCAAGTCTTTCATTCACGACATGTCTCACTGTCATTCTGAAGATTACTAAATCCTTTCATTTAACATGACCAACTGTCATTCTGAAATCATCAAGCCAATTAAACAGATACATATTCTGACTACTTTCATTCACGATTTCACTGTCATTTAAAAAAGCCTTTCATTCACAACATTTCTGTCATTCTGAAGACTACCAATC
>NC_089762.1:27413390-27418390 GCF_040412425.1 Macrobrachium rosenbergii
TTGACCTTACATGCACCCTACCTCTTCTTGGATATTAGGTTTATATTAATTTTCTTCTGCCCCATCTAGCCAAAAATCTCTCTGTCTTCCCTGTCACTCTTGAAAAACATCCAAATAATGGTTACTTTCACCAATCACTCTCCCTCCATTTTCCCCATATGACCAAACCAACTAAAAAGACTGACGCACTATCTTGACAAATTTCATTGAATTGTTCCATTTCCATATTTCTTTCCTTTTCAACACTTCTTACACCATGTGCACTACGAGGACCGTTCATCTCAACACCTCGTCAATTTTCCTCTCACTCCCTTTTACCATTCACACCTCTCTTCGGTAAATGAGCGTTGGCTCACCAATACCGTCGTACAATCCAACTTTTGCTTCCACTGAAACTTTCCTTTTCTGCTGCCTACCTACGGTGGTTCATTTATTTGTATGCTTCAGCTCTTTTCTTAAGCAACCATCATCTGGTTGATTTGCTCCTAAACGCCTATAATTCTTTCACCATCCTTAGTGACATTCATTTTCATGCTTGCCCACGTTCACTTTTAATTTTACTTTTAGGAATACCATCTACCTCGTTTAGCAGTCTCTGCAGTTTCCCGTATATTACCAACAAACAGTGTATTATTAGTTAATATAAGTTAAAATCTTCTCTAATCCTGACCCTCTTCTTGTCCCGCAACATAAAACCTGCATCTACTGTCCTTTCTCTAACTTCTCTCATTTCTCCACCAATAAAAGTACTTAAATGAATAACTTGTACAGCAAACCCATCACTCTGAAGTTCATACACACGCTTTAATTGCCTCATAAAAGAGATCTAAATCCTCTCGACTAACTACCTCATACATCAAAAATTCGTCAACAATCTCCTCATGTATCTCTATCTTACGAACACACACATTATACATACATTTTATATATATATATATATATATATATATATATATATATATATATATATATATATATATATATATATATATATAATATCATTTTGCACTGTAAACACCCACAAGGAAATGAAATATGAAATCTCTTTTAAATTTCAATGGGGATTCGTTCTTCAACCAAGAATAATACAACTTCGGAAGAAGCACATTTCAAAAGGGATACCCACTGTCCACCACCATACATTCATTTTCAAAACCACCCGCAATGTTACAATGCATCAGAATAGATGCGATTCCCAATCGTTTAAATCATCGACGACTTCCTTTTGAGACCCCTGCATAATCTGAGGTCTAGTTAAGGAACCGAATTGAATAGTTCTGATGTTACTACTGGTCTGCAAACATTAACCATCCCTATAATTACGAAAATTCTTGGCACTAACGTAATAAATCCCTTAGATCTGAATTCCAGAAAATGATTAAATTTCCTAAAATATAAATTTTCGTTTTTATATCTTTCTCTAAATACGCTTCAGAAACAATGCGTGGATTTTATAGAGTTTTAGCAAGCATTTTCTATGCCTTTCACTTTCAACTTTATATTCTGATTTCGTTTTCACCTACCCAAATTTCGAAAGATTTCCAACAATGCTTCTATATCGTAGTTCTGGCAACTTCGTCAATAAGAACTAAATGGTCTTTAACGATTGATGTTTCTTAAAAACTACTTGTATCGAGCTGAAAATAATTCGTTAATGTTCATAACAATTTCTAAGAAAAGAGTGAAGTTATTTCACCGCTTTGGCTTGAGCTTCGTACGAACAAATATTAAAGAATATCTAAATATATCCAAAATCCCTCTTTTTTTAAGTAAAATTACGCGTCATTCCTAAACTGAGTCAGACAAGTTTCAACATTGCGCTGAGTTCATCATATCTAAAGACAATTACAGAGAACCAGAAGTCCATGAGATCATTTTAGTTGCATTAGTAAATAAAAATAAGAAACATAAAGGATATATCTTTCTGTTAGACAGAAACTTCTATAGGAACTGTTCCGATGTAAATTTTAAGTGGTAGTGCAAAATTTCAAAATTAATACATTTATTTCATAACCTTCCAATTAATGAAAATACTCCATCGCCACTTAATTTTATTATTTACTTTATCAATTATAATGCTGTTACAATCATCTATGTTCAATATCCCTTTTCCACCAGGAAAAGGCAATGTCGCCATTACTTTATTAGAATGAATAATTAACAAAAATTATAGTATATAAGCAAACCCTCTGCATTCTTCCATATGTGCACATGCTTTCTTGGAAGAAAACGAAAAATCTAAGCCAAGCTTGCCATAGAGGTACAAGTAGGCTAATGTGAGTTCATTTTGAACAATATTTAATTTCATCTAACTGACATTCAAAAATACACAGGAGAGTATTACATGTCTCCAAATATCTGCATACACTCATAGGGAAACTACCTAACAGGTAGTACTGATTTTATTCACATATATAAAATGAAACCAGACTTCGGAGTTCAATAGCTTTTAATGAAAGGATTCATGAACCCTTTGATAAAGAAAATTCAATAATAAATACTAAAGGGATATGGATGGGATATTAATCCTCTGGTTAAAACACCATTAGTCATCTGTTTCGACGCTGCACGTTGTTGGCATCGGCAAGGCTTTTCAGAGGTCATGAAAACCCATAAAGTCGCGAGTGTCTCGCATGGCTGCCGAAGACAGGTGTTTGCGCCAAGATAAAGTGATATCATCTGCAACACGTGGTCTGTAGTTGACCACCCTCCCCCCCTTTCCCCCTCCTCCTTCCCCCACCCCACAAACCCGGACTTACATCCCTCCCTCATTCCATAACATCATCCATCCTACCCCAGCAGGCTATGATCTCCCGTCCCATGCAGGCCCTAGGACCTGCAGGGCCGCAAGCTAACCATTTCAAAGGTGAAACAGCTTATCTCGTTCGTGTCAGCTTTATCGAGATTTCATTTCGCCTATGGAGGCCGGTGATCTTTTTATATCACAGATGTAATTAATGGGAAAAAAGGATTTCCGTTATTGTTTTTGTTCCCAGACAGGAAAAATTGACAGACACTTTACGACTCGTTGAGATAAGACGATAAGTTATATGGGAGACAATTCACCAGGTGGTGTTACACATTCTCTGATCAGCAAAAACGATTTTGGGGGAAACAGTCAAAAGTTATCCACTGGACTGATTGATAACCTGGACAGGTTATGACTGCAGCAGCTGAAATGGAAAATAACGATCTGTTTCAAGCGATAACGGCACAAAAAGAGGCTGCGTAAATTCCACGTACATCTCTGACTATTATTAAAAAGTACGGATACAATTTTCCAGCTGCAATTTTTACTTGTTTTTATGATAAATAGTATTCACGAAAAGGAGCTTTCTTGGCTAAAACTGAAAAAAATAAAATTGAAAACCAGTTTTATTAATGACAAATGTTTACCTCACAGAAGAATCCGTTTTCGAATTGCTAATAATTCAGAATATATATAAATGCTAAAATAACTATAAATTTAGATTGATGGATTAAAGATAAATGACTTATGTACACCACATATAGCTCACGTAATATGTGGAAGAGAGAGAGAGAGAGAGAGAGAGAGAGAGAGAGAGAGAGAGAGAGAGAGAGAGAGAGAGATTTAACAAAAAAACAAAGCGTTACCATACGTATTCTTGTGCATTTTAGTAAATGTTTACTTCAAACACCAACGCAAACAAAGCCTACTTTAGCACAGTTACTTCGTCAGAAATACATTTCTGGTTAAAATATTTAAAGGAATCCATACCCATTTTTTGCGAACTTACTCCAGCTAATAGTAATATGGATGATAATGTTAAAGGCAATACGTGCAATAAATGTCTACTGACAGACTGACGTCAAACTGAAAATTAAATTAAAACATTACATAACAAACCGGGTAATGTAGGCAGATAATGGATGAAGAAATATATGGATGTAATAAAGCCAAATGATACCGAATAAGATCAATAATTCCTTAAAAACTAGAAACAAACAATAATCAATATTAAATTATATGTAAGACACCATAAAACAGTAGAAAATGACGGAAAGATTAAGTAAATAAAATGGCACGAGATGAAAAAAAAATAGAAGTTCCAATCCCCTAGTACTCCTCAAACAATCAAAAAGATGAACAACATGGCAGAACAAACAAGCTCAATTAACCTCGCCTCATTGAATTCTGGGGCAACATGCTCCTGGAAGGGAAGACCCCTCCGTATTTACTTTTATTCCCTTTACGGCCTTTTCGAAGACTTTGAAGTTCTCTTCCTACCGCAGAATAATGATGCTGTTGACTTTTTTCCTCTCTGGATTTTCTCCCCCTCATTAAAGTACCTTGTTATTACGCCACCACAAAAGTCTCGAAGAGGCCTTTTTCAATTGGAGAGAGAGAGAGAGAGAGAGAGAGAGAGAGAGAGAGAGAGAGAGAGATTCAGCAGGTTATATTGTAGCTACGGCTCGATATTTCTACCTCGTTTATCTACCAATCACTCAAACTTTTCATGAGCCCATTTATCACTGTATCCTAATATTGACAAAAAACACAAATGCATCCAAGCATGCATGCATTATCTTAGAATTAAAAACTGAAGGACGATATATATGACTGCCTTCGCAATAACTGAGCGTGGATGAATTTAAATAACCAGTGATAGATTCAAATGAAAGAAATTTGTTATTGGGTAAAATGCATAACTACATAAAAAGCGGCTTACAACTTCAGTAACACTTCCATGTTTTATAAAATCGAAAGATTTTCAGAAAATAAAACTTCACGTTGAAGACTTTCTCTCAAGCAAAGATTCATGAATTAAAAGAATTTCAAAACACCAAAGTCGTAACTTTCGAGTTCTGAGTGAAAGACTCAAGCCCCTTATTGTTTAAATATAAAACTCGTGCATATTTTAGTAAGAGTTTCAACTAATGTTAAAAACAATAAAGTCAAGATCTACGGCTAAGCTCCTTGATTTTAAACTTAGATACATCCTTAACAACAGGCCACACACACACACACACACAAAACA
>NC_089762.1:27423390-27428390 GCF_040412425.1 Macrobrachium rosenbergii
GTTGCCATCAGTGGGCGCATGCGCTAATTGTTTATTACAATAAATAGACGATAAACAATATGGCCACAATGCGTGCACAAAGCGAATACTTACGCGCACTGCGGGTTGGTTCAACGGACGTTAGTCATGGGAGATAAATAAATAAATTCTTGCTTCTTTTTCGTTTCCAGCATGGAGTGCTCAGGAGAGAGAGAGAGAGAGAGAGAGAGAGAGAGAGAGAGAGAGAGAGAGAGAGAGAGAGAGAGAGAGAGAGAGACTCGGGACTCGACGCTGAGTTGGAACAATCGTGCAATGAGTTAAAAGTCGACGTACATATTCATGAGGTTATTGCATGAGGTGCGCAAATAACCTAAGAGTCGAGACTGTTTGTAGCCATACAAATCACTTACGTGAAAGCAGTTGTAATTACTTTAGATAGGAAGCTGAAGAAGAAGGCTGGGCCAGGGAAGAGAGAGAGAGAGAGAGAGAGAGAGAGAGAGAGAGAGAGAGAGAGAGAGAGAGAGAGGAAACAAGTGTGGACACCTTTGTTGTAGTTGCTGCTGTTCCACTGTTGGACGATCATTGCCAAGTCGAGTATGCTGAACCAAAAAAAAAAAAAAAAAAAAAAAGTTCCACTCCTTGTCTGGGAGATGCTAACGAGAATATGCTGGAAATTTACATGTATTATGGGTGTGCACCCGAAAGACCAGGAGGGCATTTATTGATAGCTCCTGCTATCTGTTATCTGGCTGCAATGCTTTATGGACAGTCTCTCAAAATGGCAGTAAGGGATGATTTGTTGTTGACTTGAATATTCACAGGTCTTTATGAAGAACTGCGCGAAATATTTTTTCCCCCTTTTGCGGATGGCATAGAATAGATCCATTTCCCGATTGAATGAGCTGGAAACAAGAGAACACCTACAGTGAGAGAGAAAAGGATAGAAAGAGGGGCGTTAACCCACTACTATGACCACTAAGGGAATTTGCTCTTCGTCTTGAATTTCTTTTATATATTACACATTAGAAATTGAACAGCTAAGTGTTGCATGTCTCAGCAACTTGGATGATAAATCTTCCTACTGCTTCTAAAGAATAAGGTGTAATTTGTGAAGCTGAGCAACTCTGAATTTTGATATTTGTATCAGCGCAAGCTTATATCACGTGGCTAAGGCTTCGGTTTATTGTCGTGAGTTAAGATATATTTCTTTCCTCACCTGTGTCTTGCTTTTTCGATTCCGTCAGGTCATATAAATACATTATCATAAGCAAGATACATACAGAATTAATGGATGTATCTGAATCACCACATTAATAAGGCCTGATGAATCTTCTAGCGATATTTTCATTCCAACGCTTTCAGCCAATGTCCCACCTTCATTTCGAGAAGCCTCTGCTTCCTTTTTCTATTTCTTTACTGATATAAGGAATTTAGTCTGTTAAGAAAGCCTTATACACGGTATTTATATTCATCTTGAAACTTTCTAAATGATATTTTGGTCCAGATATTTTGGAAAGGTTATGGATGTTTCTAATACTAATATTATAGTAATAAGTAACTGTCACTCATGAAAAGAATGCAGTAAAAATTTTCAGATGTTGCCATGTAACAATTTTTCCGCCGCTGACATTCTTGCAGCAACTTTTACAAAGTTCTTGACCATTTTCTTTCTCCTCTGCGGATACGGATCACCTCTTCTCCCCCTGACCATTTACAATAATAATAATAATAATAATAATAATAATAATAATAATAATAATAATAATAATAATAATAGGCGACTGAAGTCATGTTGCTGACAGCACAAGACCAACCAAAACGTACACTAAATGAGCAAAATGAAATAGAAGGCCAAATACCAACAAATGCAAAAACAATATGGATGCCATCAACCACATCATAACTGAATGCCAGCATTAGCTCAAAATAAATACAGAAGCAGGCATGACAGTCGCCAAGCCTGGATGATTTACAGTGAAAATAACCTACTGTGCAGACATGCCGTACAACTTTATTCCAGAAAATATACTGGAAAACGAAAAAAATCTGGGTACACTGGGACTATGATGCAAGGCCTATCATGTGATGATACAGGCTCGGAGAGACATAAACCAGCGAAATAAAGGAAAAAAGAAAGTATCTTTGATAGTATAAGCACAATATAGTATACAAGAATTACTGACAAAAGACGAGAATATAAAGGAAAATACCAAGATCTAAAGATTGAATCCCAAGGATCTCAGGATGAATCTCAAGAGGATTCGATGCAGAAACCTCACACCAGGATTGCTCCAGAAGTGTTCTGCTACCCGTGGCAAGGATAATTAGAAGAGTGCTGGAATCCTACGAAAAACAGGGTAGTCGGGGTCAGATCTTCAGGAGGCAGGTTGCAGCTCGGATTCAGCCAAGGATATACCAACTCGGTACTGTTTATTATTATTATTATTATTATTATTATTATTATTATTATTATTATTATTATTATTATTATTAGTGCCGACCAAGTCAGGGAGACAACAGTATTCTTTTCTCTTTGTCTATTCAGCAGTCTATCCGTATATCTATCGCAATTACTTTGACATCACAACCCTTCAACATAATCAAAGGGACTTGAATCGAACTTGATATATAGGTAGGCCATCATGCACAGGAGTGCAAGAAGGACATCGTCCATCTGACAGTGTTTCATGCATTGTCTCAGCTCCTTTTAGTTAAAGATGACGTAAAGGCAGACCATCCAGCATAGATGGACATAAAGGAACACTCTTTGTCTCTCCGTCAGTACGGCTATTGCATCAGTGTTTAGGTTTCACTACAACTTCGTACTGACTTTGTCATCGCAACTCTTATATGTTTGCAAGGATTTCAGTCAGACCTGGTACAAGGGTTGGCCATCAGCAGATCAACTGTCAGTTTGCCTGTCAGTTACTGTATGTTTACCTTGTCAATGCAATCAATTAATTAATTCGGCATCACGTAGAAGGGAGTTACAGTTAGAAATACTAAATAGGATAAAAGGGTATTATCTGGAAATTAAGATGAAGATATAAGTCAGCAGCTACAATAAAGTAAAACCAATTCCCTGCCTTGGTTCTCCGATGAGACTCTGATTATAAAGTAAAACTGTTTATGTCCGCTCCGCACCGACATGATCATCATTTTCCATATTTCTCGTAAAGATTTGAAGACCTCGTGTATTGTTGTAAAAACCTTCTCATTATTCTGGAAGGAGCCAAACTGTAATTAACTTCTATACTAGGCTTTTAGAAAGAAGGGCGTACGTGCACAGCAAAGCAAAATTACTGGTGTTTCTGTTCGCAAGAAGTTAGAATCATCATATGAAGTAGGAAGAAAAGGGAACTCATCAGGAAAAAAAAAGGGGGGAGGGGGATTTCAATTTTCGGAGCTCGTACACCTTGAAGCCATTTTCCTGACTTGAAAGGTATTTTTCCCCAGTGTCACACAAAATTTAGAAACCTCCGAAGGAGAGAAGAGAAATGAATTCTCATGAAAACGACAGGAATAAAATGGGGAGATTTACGACAGGGTCTGGGGAGGAAGAAAGTACCTAAAAAAATAAAATCAATCGTGCACAGACGCAGGAACACCTACGAAATCTTTGCTATGCCGTAATATAAACGATAAGCCGTGGCATTAAGATGTTATTTCATATGACCTTTACATTATTTGGAAAGAAAAGAAGTTAACAAGATTTGTTGAAAAAATAAAAATTCCTCATTTATTTTAAAGAGAGAACTCATGAAACTAATCAAATACTTTTTAATTACGGAATGAGGTTATGAGCAGTAAACATCATTCCTCAAACCTAATTCATTTTCTTAATGTACCGACCAGAGAGATGTGTAACATAATGCCGTCTTCTTGCGTAAGCCATTAAAAAGACGCCACATACACACAACCACGCACAAACACACAAACACACACACACACGCAAAGAAGACAGGTGGGGATAACCAAGGAGGTGAGGATACATGGACTTTTCTGTAAAAAGTTCCCTGTAGGAAAAAAAAAAAAAAAGAGTTAAGAGATTTTCTTAGCAGCAACCTCATTTCAATTCTAATCTTATACTGTACCTTAACTAACGAATTTCGGACTTTATAAAGTTTTAATATACGCAAATACCATTCAACAATAGAACGACCACCTGAGAAAAAAGACAGATTTCAAGTTTTCTAGATGTTATGTGAAGGAGTTCACGACTTCCAATACCCGATCTATGAATTCCAGTGATGTAGCCTATCGGCAAACGTTGACACTTTCATAACTTTAGCATAGCGTACTGTGTTTTTTTAAGAAAAATACTAATAGGAAATAAAAAATGATGATGATAAAACATTTTACTTACTGTGACCAGTGGCAATGAAGCCTGGTGCTCTGAGAAACTTTTCAAGTATACAGAACCGACCTGCTTCTTTTTGAAGTCTTTGAAATAAATCAGGTTCTCTCAAGATCTTTTGATGCCCAAGATAGAAAGGAATTTGCTAAAGTTATCAGTAACCTTTCATATTGAAGGACACTTAGAAAGCCTTCACAAATGCCTTAAGTAATGCCTAAAGTAATTGAGAATCCTTTAAATATCTCAAAAGACTTCAAGGAAAAAGTTGTTTTCAAAATGATTAGATATTGAAAATCTTTAGTATAACTGGACCTTTTGAATTAGAAGGAATTCAATAAAACTGAAGGACATGGTCAGAAATTTCTAGAGGTAATTAGGATGAGGCATCTCTGATGGCCTTAAAATGATTAATCTTTTGTATTTCAATCGGACACTGATCAAGTAACATCCAGTAATTGACAACACTTAAAATGATGCCCCACGAATATTATCCCAAAGTTTTCTAATAAAGGGCTGTGTTGAGGTAGTCTCACTGGCCTTTCGAAGTGACTTCCCAAGGTATTTGAAAAAAAATACATATAGAAGACTGACTTCAGTATTTGGCTCAAAAGGATTAGGCTACTAAATATTGCCTCCCACAGGGGAGAAGCTAAATCCTTTCGAT
>NC_089762.1:27433390-27453390 GCF_040412425.1 Macrobrachium rosenbergii
CGGAGCGACAGTTGTGCATGATAGTAACTTTATTAACATGTTTCACGAAAATCACTTGAGCTGTGATGAGAGGATGTGAGAGATACAGTGAAGAACAGAAACTGAAAGACGGAGGGGGAAGATAAACAGGTAACTTTAGTCGCCCGATTTTAGGTGTATGGGATTAACAAGTATATCCTAATTCTTCAAACATACCCCTCCTTCTCTATCTTTTTACTTAGCGCTATATCTAGCTCTTGCAATTTACCTACACGGCAAATTTTCAATGTCGCCTTATATTTGTGCACTGATTTTATACTTACATATGAGCCAGTCTCTCAATAAACAAAAGGACCAAGTCTGAAATGTATTACTAGATAAAAATTCAATGTGGAACAAATATGCTATTTCTAATTATTTTACATTATTATGAAAAACTAAAATGGCTCTAATCTGGAAACCAGCCCAAGTAAACAAGTCACAGACATTTCAATTACAGTATAGAAAGGATAAGATTAAGACTGGTCATGAAATATAAATGAATGAAAACTCGAAAATCAAACACACAAAACACACTTATACCCATGAGATTGCAAGAGCACACACATCAGTACGTCCCTTTCCCCTTACACTGAGTTGCTCCTAAAGCCGCTACCTTTCGGTTTTCAGAGTATCCAAGATCTTAAGGGCACCTATACCATCAAGAGTGAGGCAATATAAGGGAAAATTGACAGGGCAAGTCCCAGTACTTAGGACCCATGGTATCATCATTCTGCATAACCACATAGGGTCAGTGGTAACTGAGGATGGTTCTGGAATGGAAGTTGACAAGTTTAAACGTACATTTTACTACTTGTAGGCTACCGTTGTTGGATACACATTTACACTAGTAAAAACATATGGATACAAATTACATTATATATATATATATATATATATATATATATATATATATATATATATATATATATATATATATATATATATATATATATATATATATATATACATACACACTAGCTGAACAACCAGGCGCTGGCCAGGAAAATACTGAATGACAACCGATAAACTCTCTCTCTCTCTCTCTCTCTCTCTCTCTCTCTCTCTCTCTCTCTCTCTCTTCCAACTCTACCTCACTCTTTCCCTCTTTCTCCTCCCTAACAACCCCTCTACTCTCTCTCTCTCACTTCCTCTCCCTCTCTATTTCACTCTTTCTCCTCCCTAACACCCCCTCTACTCTCTCTCTCTCTCTCTCTCTCTCTCTCTCTCTCTCTCTCTCTCTCTCTCTCTCTCCTTCCCTGTTAAGATAGTTGCTTTAATTACATTGCCCAGCATTTTTGACATTTTATATTTCCCCCTTCTCACCCCATTCCTATTGGGGATGAACTTAGACTTAAAGGGCATCGGGAGTGTTACTATTCATCTCAACGACCTCGAAAACTATGGCTCAGACACTAATATCTGTCGTTTTCGGTTACTTTTACATGTCACCCCCTTCCTACCACACTCCCTATGGTGCCAGTGATGTCTTACCCCCACAGTATTCTTTTCCAGATAGTAAGTCATATGTATACCGAAATGAGGTATGATAAACCTGCAGGGTTTATTTAGTTACTATGTCTACAGGCAGAACCAGCCCAGTTTCAGGGAAGCCCCTCCCACCCCCACCCCCTTTGGTACTGAGTCGGTTGAGCTTCAGACTGTCACTTGATGGGCCGGAGTTCAATTCCCCCGGCCGGCTGATGAAGAGCTAGAGGAATTTATTTCTGGTGATAGAAATTCATTTCTCGCTATAATGTGGTTCGGATTCCACAATAAGCTGTAGGTTCCGCTGCTAAGTAACCAATTGTTCTTAGCCACGTAAAATATAAGTCTAATCCTTCGGGCCAGCCCTAGGAGAGCTGTTAATCAGCTCAGTGGTCTGGTAAAACTAAGGTATACTTAACCACCACAGTATTCTTTTCTAGATAGCAAGTCATATCTATACCAAGTTTGGTTGAAACTGCTCAATGCATTTCAGAGTGATGCTGGAACATGCATACATACACACATACATACATACATTTTTATATAAATAGATATACATGGATATATATATAATACATATATGTATATAATTATGTATGTAAGTAGATACACACACATATATAATTATGAATATATGCATATATATTGTATATATAATATATATACATATACATGCGTACACACACGAACGTATATCCTCGCCACCAATTTTTCTGCTAAAGATCAATTCTGGCTGGGGACGTCGATCTGAAATTCGTTATGACTTGTTGAACACAGATCTGACACTCCTCACATAATGCACTTAAGGCATTATCAAAGGCTGTCTGAAGCGTCCTTTCAGGCCCTACCTGCAACTGCATTTTAACCTTTTACTGTACCTCCATTCCCGTTTCCTTTCCTCCAGCTTGCTGTCCAAAGCACTCCAAATCCCTCTATTCAGCGTTATAAGCACTGACTGGCTGAAAGTGGCCCAGTGCTTGACTTTATAGACAAACTCTTGAATCAGCAATTCGGTGCAGACAAAGAAAAAATACCCCCACACATTACTGTGTACACTACACTGAAAACCTTCACATGGAACAGGAAGCCTCCCAAGTGTTGGAAGACAACAGATAGGAGATGAATGTTCCACTTGAGTATAATATTTTTTTTTTGTGGGTGGGGCAAAGATGATTTTCTTATCCAAGATCTTTCATGAAGATGACTCTTTGCTTCTAGTTTGGCATGTGTCAAATTCAATACTGAACGAGTCTCATGAACTTAACTGAAAAAAAAAGACCTAGAACTGAAATGATCACGAGCAGAAGTATCCAGATTTGTAAGTGAATATGGAAACGATTTCAGCCCTGAAGCTTCACCTGAGTGAGGTAATACAGGCAAAAAGAAGGGTGTTCAGAATTTATGGTATTGAAGACTAAGTTTTTTAGAGTATTTTGTAAATTCTTATGAAAGGAAGTGTACCAGTATGTTAAAATAAGTGGATAAGATAAGAAATGGTCTGTTGTAAAAGAGGGCCTGAAACAAGTGTGAATTACTTTTTCAAGCTGCTTACTCCTTTATGGATGGAGGGATGTATGAGGGGAAAATTCTGAATGCAGTGTACCGTGGAATGGCTGATGTTACAGTAATGACTTGGGATAGTGTAGAAAAACTTCAGAAACTAGTGAGAGTCTGAAAGCATTTGCAAGGGGAGAAAGTTAAAAGTAAATGTGAGAAAATGATGCTGTGAGTGTAAATGGGCCCAGGGAGATAGAACTATGAAGTCAATATAGGCATTTGGGAGCGAAAATGGAATATGGCAGTATGACAGAGGAGTGAGTCACAAATCAAGTGAAGCACTCAACTAACAGGAGGACCAGGTCGTCTCAAAACCCACTCAGACATCCTTTAACCTAAACTAACATTTTACTACTCCTATCCATTAGCATATTTTTCGTCCTTTCAATCTTTCTTAAGCCACATAATGCCACAGCTTCAACTTTTTTTTTTTTTAATTTGCATTGAATATCTATGCTTCACTTCCACTAAAGTAAGCTGGCTAAACAATCCCTTCACATTACCACTTTGGCTTCAATAGTCACTCCAAGTCTCTTCTCAGTCTTCTGAGCACAACTTCTACGTTTCTAGTTTCACCTATTCTATGATTTATGTACCTCTTCTCTTCTCCTATCAAAATACATTAAATTTAGTGCAAAATACCTACATACATCAAATGCTTCTATTCTTACACAGTCTATAATAAGTCACAACTCCATATTCCTGGTATGCATTTATCCTCGTAGCATTTTTTCCTTTTGTAATCATCATCAAACTCTTTCACAGTTTTCAGCAGTTTCTCTTTAAACTCCTAAATCACCGTTCCATTATCTAGAAATATCAATCATTCATGATTTATTTCCTTGTCTCACAACTTTACGCCTGTATGTACTATGCTTCTTAGAGTTTTGTAAATCCCTTTCTTAAAAATACTAAACAGCCAAGGAGACATACACCCTTGTCCTTTGCCAACTTTACACCAAACCAGTCCCTCTACAACCTTGATACTCTAACAATTATTCCTCTTCCACCATAACTTTTAATCGTTCTCATTTGTATCTTTTGTAGAAATACATACATACACAGATACATATATACATACATACATAATATATATGTATATATATACATGTATTATGTATATATACATATATATATACATATACGTATATATATATACATATATATATGTATGTATTATATATATATATATATATATATATATATATATATATATATATATATATATATATATATATATATATGCATATGCTGGATTGTACATGTTAACTGGGCTATCTCACTACTATGCCCGGAGAAGAATAGGAATATGAGTATACATATATATTGTTTATATAGTATACTTGCCTTGCTCGAGCTGAACCAACCAAACACCAATACGCAATGCTGTCGAAAGAAACATTGCTTCAACAACTAAGCAATGTTGCTCTGACAATCTTACAAGTCGACCCGACTTACCAGAGCGTGCGAAAGTCATCTTAGCTCAGGGCAATACCTAGGCAATTTAGAGTCAAGAATGACAGAGGCAATGTTTCAGGCAGCAAATCATGCTGTCTACATTTCCTGGTAATGTTAATACTGATGCTTCTCTCCCCAACATTATAGAAGCAAATAAGAAATTGAAATCGAAAAAATAATGAGAAAGCCAGGTACTACTACTGTAATAATAATAATAATAATAATAATAATAATAATAATAATAATAATAATAATAATAATAATAATGTCATTCTCCTCCCCCAAACACTTCAGGCTACCTTACGTCTTCCTCTCCTAAACCCCCCCAACCCCTCGCCCCCGCAATGAAGGGCTACTTATAACAAAGGAGACTCGTAATAGTGCTTAAAACAATAACTTGCTGTGCTATAATAATAATAACATAATAATAATAATAATAACAAACAAACGGAAACCTACCTCGCTTTAATGGACATCTTCATAAACTAGAACGTGGGTGGTTTTTGATGTTCAAACCATCAACTTTTTTTTATTATTATTAATCGTCGCGATCAGGTATATCAGTCCTGAAATCATTAGGAAGCTCCAATGATTATGAAGCCAATCGAAGCATCGCAAATTGGTATAATGATCTTCACCGCACTCCCCCTCCTCCACACTCCTCCACCCACTCCTTCCGCCCTTCCACATTCGGGACCCCATGCGCGTGAACTCCTTAACATCAAACTAATAAAAGAAAATTACAGTTATCAGTAATTCAACTAAATAAATTACACATGTACGGAATCAAAGAGGTGATTACGAATCACTTAATTGTAGGAACAATGCGGTTTTACGATCGTTAATGGCGTCGTTTTAGCAGATTGCATTGCGGAGTAGTTTACCGCGGTGACGTCGTCGGTGAGCGAGATTCCTGTAGGACGACGACGAGCTCTTCGGGATCTGATTAGGCCCTTGGGGTAACCTTGGGTGAGGGTAGGAGGAGGGAGGGGGATAGATAAAGCGCCGACAGTCGTAATTATTGAAGATAATTAGCTTTATGCGGCTTAAACACCAGTTAGGTCCACAGTTCCAACACTCAGAAATGAATGCTGTCAACCTACTTATAAAAGGAATGGGTGGTGGGGGGGGAGGGGGAGAGCGAAGCAGGATGTGACGAGGGACGTTTAGGACGAACATAAGGAAAGGGCGTTCAGAGGATCGTGAGTAAAAGTGAATGCAGAATATAAGAAGACGTAAGAGAGAAGCAAGAAGTAGGCAATAATTAGGGGCAACGCTGTCCACGACTACGGCACATATCAATTTCGGCAAGCAGGTGGCGCCATCTTCAAGAACGGCCACCGTGCAAGGTGACAACATGGCGTGCGCTCACTAACAAACGAACGTGATTAATACGGTCGAATATGGCAACAGACAAATAAGGGAATGCGGCGCTGCAGCACCAAGCCAATCATTCTGAAGAACTATCCATTTCTGTAAAAAAAATTTTTGCTTTTCAAGACCTTAGCAGCTCTCAGGCTTGTTCATAATGTACTTCATAGTCCATCTATTATTTAGAAAAATTAAAGAGAAGGAACGTAAAATGTAAATGTAAACCACAAACAAAGAAAAGCAAATACAGTAATAAAAAACTGAAATTATATATATATATATATATATATATATATATATATATATATATATATATATATATATATATATATATATATATATAATATAAAAAGACCGTATACATCAGCTATCAAAAGACAAGGTATATAGATATATGCCTGAGACCCATCTATATAAATAGAAGGATACACAGTAATACTTTTCTTTAGGAAGACGAAATGTATTTGTTGAATTATTTACAGAGCTTAAAGCTTTCGTCCATCCTTCTGAGGACTTGTATGTCTCTTTTTAGTCTAGTGATCAAGTCCATAGAAGGATGGACGAAAGCTTTAAGCTCTGTAAATAATTTTACACATGCATCCCGTCTTTCTAAACAAGAGTATTACTGAGGATCCTTCTATTGATATATATATATATATATATATATATATATATATATATATATATATATATATATATATATATATATATATATGTGTGTGTATGTATATAAATGCATATATATATATAATTTATTTCACGTAACAGTGGCTTCCTATTACTGAGAGTGGCTCAAAGACAGAGGAGTATGATAAGATATTTCTCATAAACCGTAATTGTTTCAGAGAAAGGTAAGACGTCTCACTGCTGAGTAATGGATGTAATGGATGAGAAGGTAGTTCATAAAGCATTAAACCTAATTTGCATAGTTTCATCAAAGGAACGTCAGTTTCTTTTACGTTTACTTTACATTTCACAATAAGCTTACGTGAACTATCACATTTCCTTGATTTTATAGCACTTTCTCTCATGCAGCCTACATATTTGAGATCTCGTCTTCCTCATAAGATCCCAAATATTTATGTTTTTTTTTTTTTTAACCAATTTATCTGTTGTTTTTCTCCTTATATAAACGGACAAACTTAAGACATGCTTGTTAAAGTATTCATTGATCCTAAGTTCTGGCTTACCTTCATTTAACATCATTCCGCCACAAACATATTACAGAGGAATTCTTCATGCTTTCCAGTGCTTGCAATCTAAGTTTATTGCAAGCAAACGGTGGTACATATGCTTAGCAATTTCTCAGGTTTCTCCTTTACGGTTTAATTTTTTTTATTCTTAATGAGTGACAATAACATTTAATATTAATAACAAACAGCTTAGTGGCGTTTCCAACCGATTCTAATTTGACTGTTTTCCATGAAGAAAGCTTCCCAACACAATAGTTTACTACAGGTGCATCTTTTGATTGATATAACTCGGTTATTATGCGTCACGAACGTTTAAAATTCTCATACCTACCCTTCTTGCCTACTCCAATAATCGTCTGGACCTGCAACCATAGTCATTGATGCCGTGTATCTGATAAGCCATACAGTAAATCAATTCAAGTATTCTGTAGCCTTTACATCCCGTCACAAATATATGTAAGCGTCGATTTCTACTCTTCAACAATCAAATACTCTTTTTCGGTTTAATTTCCTTGCACCCATTTCGGGCCTATTCCACAACTGATTACCATCTCTGTTATCCCCAAGTCTCTTTATTAACCTGTTCGATTATCTTCTTTGCCTTATTACTAGTTTATTCAAACAATTACTAGCCACACACTTGACTATAATTTTTTTCCCTAGCAAATTCAGTTAGACTTATTCATACATACCTAAACAAATCAACCACTTTGTTCATCCTTACCGGCTTGTATTTCTACATCTTCATTTACCGTCATGTTTTTACTTTTGCTAAAATTCACTTTTAACTCTTTCCTCTTTCAAATACTTGTAAATTGTTACCTGTCCTTCAAGCTTCTCTTCCACATCACTTACTAATATTGTTTAGTAAGCAAACTTCAGTTACTCTACACGTCAATTCACGAGAGCTTTGCACCTGCCTCTGGTCTTCCGGTAACTTCCCTCATTTTGGCTCCCGTACAGTCATCAAACAGTCATCGAGACATGATACAGGCTTGTAATAGACCAACTTTTAATCTACACAAACACATACACAAACGCATTTCCCTTGTCTAAACACAGGCAGCACATCACTTTTCAAACATTTCGTAACCTTCCGTATACTCTCCCAGTTCTAAACTGTACCACACACCTTTCCATGTAGGTTTAAAAACGTTCTGGCCTTATAATTCTATCTAAAGAAGAGTATAATGCAGCTATTATACACCCCTCACCCATCCCTTCGAATCTGTCTCTTCTCTAAACATACGCATAAACAGACTGTTTAGCCATTCAGTCAAATTATTACCAAAATTACACACATCTTACTTGTAATTCCCTCAACTCTCAGTGGCTACATTCTCCAACCTTTTTATTTGCCTTTCTTACATCTTCAACACTGACCTTCACAAGCCTCTGCCTATTCTATTCAACACTTTCCATTTTTGCATCAGTCAGTGAGACTGCATTCTCGTCGGAGCAATCTAAAATTGGCATTATTTGTTTTAATTCCTTTTTGCTCCATTAACTATTCTCCTCGCGTTGACTTTCAGTAATTCTTTTTCTGCCTAGAGCACCTGACCTAATATACCCGTGCATCACAAATACATATAGACATATATATATACCGTACACACATGCATAAACACACACACAGACTGTACATATATATGCATATGTGTGTGTGTGTGTGTAAGTGACTGTGTGAGTGGGTGCGCGCTACTAGTCCGATCAGCAACCTTATATCCTTTTATTATTGTAACATGGTCCGCAGCAGCCCCTACTTAAGGGCAAAAGAAGATACATACATACAAACATAAATGCATACACACACATATATGTATATATACATGTATATATGCATATATATTATAATTCTTTCTCTGTATCTTCTCCCACTTCTATGTGGGGTAGATATGTTTCTAACAGCTTTCCTCCACCTGGCTCAGTCAAACACATTGTCCTCTGACAATTGTTTGTCTCTCAGATGTTCTCTAACTACATCCATACATCAAAGCTGGTCTCACTGCTGTCTTATACACTCTTCCTTTAACCTTTATATTGATTATGCGGTCGCACAAGACACCCGACATCTTTCTCCAATTTTTCCATCCAGCCTGCACTCTGCGTGTTATTTCTACATTCAGATTTCCATCATCAGCCACTGTTGAACCAAGATACTTAAATTTTTCTACTCGGTTCAACCTTGTCCCTTCCATACTAATCTCGAAGTCTTGATCTTCATTAAAACTTGGGTATTCAATCTTCTTCCTACTGATCTTTAAACCTATGTCTTCCAGTACCTTCCTCCATTGTTCTAGTTTTAACTCCACTGCCGCTCTGTTGGTGCTGTATAACACGATGTCATCAGCAAACAACATGCACCAGGGAGACTGAACTCTTATTCCTTGAGATAGCACATCCATTATCAGGTCAAAAAGATATGGACTTAAAGCAGATCCCTGATGTGAACCAACTCGCACTGGTATCCATTCAGTTAACCCAACACTGCTTCTAACCAGCGTTTCTGCTCCTTCATACATACCTTGGACCACCCCACCCTCACATACTTCTCCGGTGTTCCCTTTACTAGCATGCACCTCCAAACCTCTTGGCGTGGTACGCTACCGTATGCCTTTTCCAGATCTATGAATACTATGTGCAGTCCTCCAGATCTATGAATACTATGTGCAGTCCTTTCTGCTTTTCCCAAACCCTTTGTTGGCCGAGTCGGTTGAGCTTCAGACTGTCACACGATGGGCCGGAGTTCAATTCCCGCGGCCGGCTGATGAAGAGTTAGAGGAATTTATTTCTGGTGATAGAAATTCATTTCTCGCTATAATGTGGTTCGGATTCCACAATAAGCTGTAGGTCCCGTTGCTAAGTAACCAATTGGTTCTTAGCCTCGTAAAATAAGTCTAATCCTTCGGGCCAGCCCTAGGAGAGCTGTTAATCAGCTCAGTGGGCTGGTAAAACTAAGGTATACTTAACTTTTTTTCTGCTTTTCCCGGTGTTTTTCCATCATCTGTCGGAGGGCAAACACTGCATCTGTGGTTCCTCTTACTGGCATGAAGCCAAACTGTTCATCACCTACAGATGTTTCTTCTCTAATTCTTTGATCCATTATTCTTTCCCAGATTTTCATGGTGTGAGACATTAACTTTATTCCTCTGCAGTTTGCACAATCCTGGATGTCACCCTTCTCTTTATAGATAGGAACAATAAAGCTTTCTCTCCATTCTTTTGGTATCTTTTCCTGACTGTATATTTTCTTTGTTAGGTCCCACAGCATGTCTATTCCTTCTTCTCCCAGGCTCTTCCACACCTCTGCAGGAATTCCATCTGGTCCTATTGCTTTACCATTTTTCATCTTTGGTGCCTTCTTTATTTCCTTCCTGCTATAGTATGTGTTATACCAAGGTTCTGGAATCCATCGTCAAAGAATTTTCTAGGATTTTCTTCATTTAACAGGGGTTCATAATATTCCTT
The DNA here is from genome assembly GCF_040412425.1 of Macrobrachium rosenbergii. Classification (NCBI taxonomy): domain Eukaryota; kingdom Metazoa; phylum Arthropoda; class Malacostraca; order Decapoda; family Palaemonidae; genus Macrobrachium; species Macrobrachium rosenbergii. The sequence continues at coordinate 27,443,944 of NC_089762.1, forward strand.
CCATCTCTTCTTTTTATCTTATCCTCGTTGCATAAAACCACTCCATCCCAATCCTTATCCTGTTTTATATGGGAGTAGTCTTTGGTGTTCTTGTCCCTCGACTTTGCAATTCTGTGAATTTTTCTCTCCCCCTCGGGTGTTTACCCAGCTCTTTGTACATGTCATTTAGTGCTTGTGCCTTTTCTTGCGCAACTGTCTTCTTTACTTGTTTCTTATGTCTTTGGTACCTCTCCTTATCCTCTTGCTGTCCATATTTTTCCCAGATCTTTTTTGCATCTTTTTTAATTTCACCACCTCTTTCACTTCATCATTCCACCACCAGGTTTCCTTATCGTCAGGAGGTTTCTTTCCAGATGTCTTTCCCAACACCTCTCCACCCACTCTCTTTATCACCATACTGTTGTGATTCCACCATTCTTGCACTCCCTCTAGCAATCTAACTTCCCTCAATGCTCTCTCCTTACAGTCCTACCTCGATTCCTCCTCTTGTGTCACCTTCCACCACTTGATTGTGATTGTGGATGGGACACGTGCAGGCCTACCTTTTACTGTGTTCTTTATTTACAAGTCCATTACCACCACCACCTGCGCTGTGCTACTACACACTCTCCATTTAAAATTTTACAATTTCTCGCCTCTCTCAGGTGTGATCATCTGCATATGAGGAAGTCAATTTGACCTTCTCTTGCTCCACTCTTGTATGTGATGTACTGATTTTCTTTCTTCTCAATATATATATATATATATATATATATATATACAATATATATATATATATATATATATATATATATATATATATATATATATATATATATATATATATATATATATATATTAAATATATATATATATTAAACATAAACTACTGAACGATATACAGGCTTCAGCGCCCCTCTATATGTTGCCAAACTGTTCGCATACTGTCTACAAGTAAACAATGTATATGCAGTATCCATATGGAAGAGACAGATATGTAATAAAGTTTTCTATAGGGTTTTATCTTATTCTCTTTAATTTGAACTTCATTCTCGTCACAATCAGTAAGCAATGTGTTACCGCAATATACACGCGAACAAATAGTTTCCGAAAGAAAAACAAGAACTTTAGCTGATTCAATAAAAACTTTTTTTTCTATTTTTCTGCATCCGTGGGAATTGGCAGCTTTTTTTTTTTTTTTTTTTACGTCAATTGATTGACTAAACGTAAAAACACGCAAAACTGGTACCGTGAGTATTCACTGTAATTTTTAAATCACAGATATTTTAAAATATCTTAATAAAAAATATTAATGAAAAGTCTAATCATAACACCAGAAAATTAAATGAAGATTAAAGTGTGTGTGTGTGTGTGTGTGTGTGTGGTGTGTGAAAGAGAGAGAGAGAGAGACAGAGACAGAGTTATTATTATTATTATTATTATTATTATGCAGACCAGGAATCCTATTCATACGGAACAAGCCCACAGGGGCCAGTGACTTGAAATTCAAGCTCCCCAAGAATATGGTGTTCAATTGGAAAAAGTAACAGAAGTAATAGAAATACATAAAGAGATCAGTTATTAGAAAAGAAAATATATATTAGCAAATTAATAAATATATAAAAATTAGGTAAATTATCAAAATACAAAGAGAAAGCTTAGCAGGAGAATTATTAAAATTAAAACAGTAGGAGTAAAAAGCAAATGAAAAAATATACATAAAAGACCATCAAATTTCAGTACCCTAAAAGCTGATAACAAATCCGGAATTTTAGTTATATTTATATTTTTGACGATAGAGATGAGCGACTAACATAGTTCGGAATCATTAAGAGAATATAAATACTGAAATCTAAATTCTATCAAATACAGAAATTAAATTAAGAAACTTGATACAACAGCAAAGTTAAAAGGAATTATTGTTAAATATAGACTCGCAGGGTATCTGAAAATTATCAGTACATTCTTGGTTATGAATTAGTGACATTAAGAAAGAAAATAAAAAAGAAATAATATGAAAGCGGTATTTGTCTTGGAAACCTTAGCATATTTTTTCTTAAAAGTAAAATATGTTCGCTCTAAATTAGAGAGGGGGGAAAAAAAACTTTCCTCCTAAATATAATGCAGCTTCCAGTAGGTCCGTCTATCCAGGGGCAGGGCCACAATCATATCCCCGAAATCCATACCAACATCAGCAATTGGGGATGGAATATAAAGCATCCCTCATCACACGAGAAGTCTCATTATCACTAGCTTATACTGCAGGAGATAATTCTGGACACGATACCCTTAAGGGGAAATCTACTCTCTCTCTCTCGCTCTCTCTCTCTCTCTCTCTCTCTCTCTCTCTCTCTCTCTCTCTCTCTCTTTACATAATCCCTATAAGGACAGCCTAGAATAGAGGTCAGAGTTGCTACCAACGCAACGTTAATTTACAAGAAGGGAGATTTGAGGCATAAGGCCGACGTAATTACGAACCCTCTCCTGTAACTGACACTCCAAGAATAAACATTATAATCACCAACTGTCGACTCCCTAAATTATGACTAAGGGGATCTAAGCTTGAAGGCCCTCGGACCTTGCAGTCCTTAATGCGAAATAACCGAGACTCTCTCTCTCTCTCCCTCTCTTTCCTTCTTTATTCCTTGATATTTCCTAAGTCTAATTCCAATGCTTTTCGTACGCGAGAGAGAGAGAGAGAGAGAGAGAGAGAGAGAGAGAGAGAGAGAGAGAGAGCCGGGGATGTTTATCCTCATCATATCAATCGTCCCCTTAAACATCGAAAGAAGGCGAGCGAACCTCAGAACGAATCTAAAATCGTAATTTACCAATCCTGATGGGCATCGGAGATCATTCCTGCCATCTAACTCCCACCTGCCCTAAGATGGGGTAATGAGTGGATATGTCTGTGTGTGCTTAAGTGTGTCTGTGTGGTGTTTAGTATCAAGCAAGGGTAAGAAGATAAGTTCTCGAGTGAGTACGTTTGTGTGTGTGTGTGTGTTCACCCCTACTCCTATCCAACCTTTAATCAGTTTCTCCTTCCCCCTCCCACCCTTCCCTGCAGGACTCCCCTCTTACTGCATCACCTGGATGACCAGTAAGCCCCAAAGGGGTCCGGTGACCAGCCCGGCCGCTTCATCGAGAAGTTTTTGCGGGCGAAGTCGTGACTTGCCCAGCGGATGGCAGCCTCTCATCGGCGCCCCCAATGCCTCCCCACCACGCCCTTAATTTTCGAATATTCATGGGTATTCGTCCATCTGGAGGGTTTAAACAGCTTCCATGAAGCAACCCTTCACAGAATTAAGCGAACGAACTCAAGGGTTGCCTGTTCTGGAAGAAAGACCGCACAAAGACTGAGCATTTTCGAAGGTATTTAAAGCATTCTTGAAGACCAATGCCCAAGCCTTCCCCCATCCACCCACCCTTCTCTTAATCTAAACTCCTCCTCCTCCTCCCCTTCCCCCTCCCCCTCCCCTTCATGCACCTTCTTATCCCCTCCACCTGCCCAAATTGTCTAGAAAACGTGTTGCGGGAGGCGAACAGTAGCAGAGAGGGCAATTCACATTTTTTCAAAGGTTTTCACTGTGGTTCACTGCTTTCTCGGAGGCCCTTTCCTTCGAGAGAGGTCCCTTAGAAATAAAGTTGACGGTGCGGAATGAAGGGAAGGCAATCGGAAATATCACAAGTCGGTGACTGCTGAGCTGCAGTTGGGGAAAAATGGCTCTGTTGATGCCCAGACGGACATTGGATGTCGTCCTCTTTGAGCGTCGATCAAATGATGCCGGAGCATACCCATGTAATCTACCAACCACCTTCCTGACATTCTGCTGTATACAGAGAGTTTTATATTAAAGGAAAATTACAGGAGGAGAGAAAACCAATTACCCACCTAAAGTCAGGTATACCATGGAGAGAGTTTCAATAAATATCAATACACTCTCACTTCTACTGGAATTTGCTTGGACACATACTTCGCTCTCTGTCTGCCAAGGATTACCTCAAAACTTCAACAAGGTTAATGTTAATTAACGCAAGCATAAAAGGATCCAGATATCGAAGAAACTTGGACATCCCCAGTACTAGAAGTATACATAATATTCTTGATTTACGTCGTTAATCCGTTCATTAACATAATTATCTCAATAATTTGGGTTAAATGCTGGATAATGTGGGGGTTATTAAAACGGGAGACCTATTATTTCGATCCGTTACGGGGAGAAAAAACTACAATTAAGGCTCCTGAAATACCAATACGCCCCTCGACGAGAATAACTTCTTGATATAGTTCAGTTAAGCGATGTTCAATAACTGCATCTCTTGGGAAGGCTTCGAATGAAATACTGACCTCAGCCATTCAAAATCAATCCAAAACAATATTTTTATTGTCCTAAAAGTTTTATTATCCTTCTTAATGACCCTTGCAACGTATGGTTATTTAGAATGGCAACAACTGTGTCAAATTGCCTTTACTTAAAGTCAAATAATTTGCCAAAGCTAAATTGACATGTGTAGAGGCATTCTTCATACGTAATATACTGACATTATGGAATGAAATAAAGTTAAGTTTATACTTTGGTGCAATTCTACAACACTGCATTCAGTAATGATGAAGTAACAGTCTGAAAATTAGTTTTTTGTTATGAAATTCATTCAAGTATGAAGGCGATTGAAGGAAGAGCATTACTAAAAGAAATCACAAATGCACGAAAGATAAGTATTCCATCCTTCAACCAAGCTAACTGTCAGAGCAAATATTATTGTTTTTAAAAAGAAAAACATTCCAGTGATTTCATCAAATAAAAAAAATTACCGTTGTCTACACCTAATAATGTTTGGGGGGGCTGTTAATTTGATCTTGAATGTTACTCCGTCAAACAAATGCAAAAATTAAATGAAATTAAAATCACATAAAAAACGAAAATTTAAATATCAAATACCTATGGAATTTAATAAATGTTCCCGCGTTCCTTTTATCAAATCAACATGTAAGTATTAATGTCTAGTTATTTTATACAGCAAGTATTAAATATCATCATTAACAATTATTCTAAATCATTAAGCAAAACTTCTAAGACGAAAAAACTCACTTGCATGCATTAAATTTTCAAGACTGAAAAACTGCACACGAATAAAACTGTCATTCTTAAAAAATTTACGCGGTGAACTTTGAACGCTTGAATCACCACTTTAAAACGGTGAAAATTTTAGGCTGAGAAATTTAATCGCAAAAACGCACGCAAACTTTAACAAACAACACACCAATATCCTTTCCAAACTCATGAAATCATACACGCACAAGGACGAAAGACTACCTTGACAAACTCACACGCAGGTGTGAATTTAGCAAACTAAACGGCACAGGTAAGCGTGTAACTTTTAACTTACCGAAATTGCAGACGTTAACTAAATCTTTCCAGCTTAAAAGCTCACAATCTAGACCGAAAATTTTTAAGTAAAAGAAAGGTAACAAACTATCTTTGGAGTTTTAAATGTACGAAAATACAAAAATGAAAAAGTTACCCTTCAAAATGTTTAAGGATTTGAACGCAAGCATGAAACTCTCAACCTTGAGGTATTGACAAGCGATAGTGAAACTTTCATTGTTGAATTATAAACAATGATTGTTCGGTGGTTAAATTATTTATAAAAACTGTGAAACCTTACAGCTAAAAATATTAACTCTTGAATTATTCACATTTAAATGTGAAAATTTCACGTTTCAAATTTTCATATGCCGGAGCGAGACTTTCCTGTACAGAATTTTCTACATGCATTTAAACAAGGCAATTACAAGCCGGGAACTTGTATGATTAAAATATACATAGAAGAGCTTGAAACTTTCAAACATGAAGCCCATAACTTTCATACACAAATATAAAACTATTTAATTTACAAGAATTTTAATGTTTACAAACTCGCACACAAGCGCGGACCTTCAAAAGCTTAAGATATTAACACAAACGTTTGATTTTATATTAATATATATCGTACATTACAAAATGAGTCCAAATATCAAACAAGGCTCTAAATACTAGCTGTCTTCTTTATAAGAAAGGAATACTTAGTAACGCAGAGATTACAAACCCGTGATGCGAATTTCAAGGCTAAAGAAAAGGAACAAAACATTGATAACTATATGATCAGATGATATATATGATATCAAATACTTGATGAATACATATATATACATATAGTATATATATATATATATATATATATATATATATATATATATATATATATATATATATATATATATAAAGTAATGCAAATAAAAAAAATATATAAATATAAGAAGGGACTAGAGGGCAAGTCCCGACCCTAAGTCATTAAATACTGACAATAAACTGACATCAAGGCACCATCATCATACATACCTACATATAGTCTAGGCTAGTGGTGAAAGAGGATGACCCTCTACTGGACGAATTTTGCTACACGTAGCCTATCGTATTAAAACACTGAAGTTCCACGAAAAAACATATAATTACGGATTCACGATCCATTGTTCTCATAAACATACACTCATATATATATATATATATATATATATATATATATATATATATATATATATATATATATATATATATATATATATATATATATATATATATATACATATATATATATACACCGTATATAATATGAACTAGAAGGCAGAATTGTAATTTTTCCATTAAACAGTCCTCAAACAGGCCTCAGAAAACGCTTACTAACATATACACGTGTGTGTGTGTACATATATATATATATATAAATATAAATATAAATATATATATATATATATATATATATATATATATATATATATATATATATATATATATATACACACACACACACACACACACGCACACACGAGTAAATGCGTAGGTAGGCGTTTTCTGAGTCCTGTTCGGAGACTGTTTGATGGAAAAAATATATATCTACTTTGTAGTTCACGCATTTTTTTATTTAAGCAATAAACGTGAGCACCATGTGTTATAAATGAAAGAAAAAATTAATGCAGATCAACCAAACTCAATGAAGTTTCATTTCCTATTACTTTCGCAGAAGCTGTTTAATAAAACATTTATAATCTTTTTATACTTGCTTAAATTATTGAATACTTTCAAGATGAATATATCTTGTTTTAGGTAATTATAAAATTTAGCAAGTATTCCATGTGGTCCCAGCTATTAAATTTATTATTTCTTCCATGCAGTCACAGTTCCTAATATTTCAATCATTTCAAAATAACAATAATTATATATAAGTAAGTATATGTATGTAAGTATGTATGTATATATATATATATATATATATATATATATATATATATATATATATATATATATATATATATATATATATATATATATATATATATATCTCATATATGTACAAAAAAAAAAAAAAATATGTATCGCTGGAGGAAAAAAGACATACTATGACAAGTCATTTTTTTAGATAATACAATCTATAAAAATATCACAGTGGCAAGACAAAAATTTGAAACAAATAGGGAAAGCAATCATACTGACGCAGAACAATCCATGGCAAAAATGTTCAATCCGGACTTCCAAAAGCTTTAAGAAACCTGAGCCATAGACAAGCACAACTGCTTCTGCGTTGGCGGAGAAAAGATTTTGCTTGCAATCATCGCAAGTAACATCATTTACCATTCATTATTTGTTTATTACAGAAATAAGTACTTAATATAGCTTCTATTTTTCTATTTTTATAGATTAATGGTGAAAAGTCATAACAAGATTAATGTGCCGATAATGAAAAAAATATATATATATAAAACGAAAACCAAAAACATTAATCTCCGTTTCCTCAGTATTGAAATATTTTACGTGCCTCATATTCCTGCATTTTAATTACACAACTGACCACTAATGATGCACTGTTTTCGAGAACCTAATTTTATAAACTAAACATTTTAAAACTCCTAGCCAATGGAAAAATTGTATCTCAATCCCGTTCTCTTGGCGTGATGTCGGGCTCACTTTCGTCATCCTACGGAGTTGAATGGCAGAATAAAATCTCCTGATTCCTCATCTGAAAATTGTACCAATTACATCTAAGCATAGGAGAGGAAGTTAGTAGTGATTTGCAATCCAATAGGATTGCTATTTTCCAATTTCTGCAAATAACAGAATAATGAGATCAGAATTAATTACTTTTTTCTTTAGATATAACTCATCATATTTTTTAATTATTATTATTTAAAAAGATGTTGGAAGTGAAAAGAAATCTTCCGCCAGCATAAAAGTAAACATTTCAAACAACGCTGAAATGATCTGACTCCCATCACGCCATACGAACTTGCAGTTTTCATAAACTATCTTCAGCTAACTAAATACAAAAAAATTTACTTGAATAATGTAAAGCAACAAAACGCCAGGAAATGTATGTTACCTATGTCAAGGAAATTTTATAAGTATACTTCCATTTATCTAAATAGAAAAAAAGAGGGGGGAGGTGAATGTAAAAAGAGATCATAAATGTTCTCAAAAAATATGGAAAATGCAATAATGCACTGTAACAAGAAAAAGATATTTCACTTAAGCTGAAGTAGAATAAAAAACGTGACATAATTTAAACTAAATGTTTTAGATATTCCTTAAACAGACACTACGCATTATATAACTAATATTTTATTTATTAGGTAGGGGGTTCAATAATTCTCATGCCAAAATTTGGTAGAATACTAATCTAGGAAACCTAATATCCTTGAGAGAGAATAAAGAAGAAAAATATTTCTGTGATGAGAACAGAAAATGTACATAACTATGCAAGAGAAGCATGAATAATTAAGGGTATTTATTCCATATAAAAATTTAATCGGAATTATGAAGCAGCAATTTCCCAAAGGGTATAGTTCAAAATAATAACATTCTGATTCAGTAATCATAACTACCAAAAAATTTAAGGTAAAGAATTGAGAAGTAAAATGAAAACGGTTATGCTGGGTTAAATGGGGCATTTGTTGGGCAAACTGGTGCTATCAGGTCTCTCTCTCTCTCTCTCTCTCTCTCTCTCTCACACACACACACACACACACACACACACACACACACACACACACACAAACACACACACATCAATACATACAAAGCCTACACAAAAATTCTAGGCAACGATTACATCCTCGTTCATCTTACAATAAGCAAGGATGAATCTATTAAGAAAGCTTCCTACAGTATAACATTAGCACATTCATACACCCAGCAGCATGTCAAACTTTCCTGCATGGTGTGGTAATTCACCTATATCTTGCATGCACTCTTCTTTCCTGGATATTTAGTACTTTCGATTCTAATACCTCTTTCCCTCCATCTATTTAGTATTTTCCTGGTCTTCCTCTCATCTCTCCTTCCAATTATTCCCTTTTCACACACCTTGCGTTCTCCATTCTCTCTACATGACCAAACTCTTCAAACACGCTCGGACTATATGTACACATTTCTCAACCAC